>NC_143553.1:19037500-19110000 GCF_054136105.1 Typopeltis vanoorti | reverse complement strand
TATTATTATTATTATTATTATAAAACAAAATCGAGCCTGTGTAGCTCAGTGGATGTGGCGTTTGCACACCACCGCGCTAGGCCGCACGAAGGAAGTCTTGGTTTCGAGTCTAGTCGGCGACTAGAGGAAATTTTTCTAAGCCTTTTTTCGACCGGTTCCCGAGTTAGTCGTTCTCTGGCACGGGCAAGCAGGTTTTTCCTCCCGGAAACTCGGGTTTTTCGTCCTGTAAACTCAAGAAAATCGACCGTGGAACCCACGTTCTTTTCAGACATTAAATATATTGTGTTAGGGTTAGAGACCACGAGATGGCGGCACATTTGAGCCGTCTCTCTTCACTGCGTACCGCTTAATTAGTGATAGCCTTGGGCCATCTGTCTCTGATTGGGTACCAGTGGAGATTGAACTGCCCACTCAGTCTCCAAAAGTTAGATAGGGCTAAATGGCCTCGCCTACTCCCGTATATACGGGAATAAAAAGGCGTTAGCTGATTTTTTTTTTTAAAACAAAATCCCCCAAAAAATAAAATAATAATAATAATAATAATAATAATAATAATAATAATAATAATAATATTTTTTTAAACATTTTATTATGTCTCAGTATAAATTACATACAATAATAATATTTACAATAAGGATTATACAGAATTTTTGAATTTAGAATATACATAATTATAATAATAATAATATTTTTTTTTTACATTGCATACATTTGTTACAATTATTATATGCATTACATTCATTTGTTTACATATGATATATACATTACGTACATTGGTTTACATATAATACATACATTGGTTTTCTTGTGATATGTACATTACATGCATTTGGTTACATATGATACATCTTGGATGAGAACTGATTTTTTTTCCTTTCATCCTCGAAGCTTAAATGTAAGCTTATCTGAGGATGACACCAGTTGGTTATTATGTATTGTTTTTTTTTTTTTTGCTGTGTTAGGATGCTACGGAATCTATGATTGAGAAATTCGCGCGCGCGCACTCACACGCACGCACGCTCACACACACACTCCCCCCCACACACAATAAATTTGGAATGTACTGATGCGTCGCTGAACTGGAAGCCTGAGCGAATATATTGTGTTTCATTAAGTTTGTATGGTATTTTGGGTGCGTGTTCCTTGTTCGTAGTATGTCCTTAGAGCTCTTTTCAGGCTATTGTAGTTTGTGAGGTTTCTGTATTCAAAAGGTAATTTGTTTATCATGTCTGGGATGTAGAAGTTTCGCGTGGCCTTTCCGTAGTGATTATTGTATTTATATGTGATATAATTAGTAGTCTGAGGTCTTGTTATATGGTATGTATTTCTAACTGTCCTGTAGTTGGCATCGAAATAATGTTTTAGCAAGGCTGCATAGTGACATAAATGTTTTGCTGTCAGTATTTTGTGTTCTGACATTGCAGTATATATAAAGTCGATATTGTCTCTTTGTTCCCAAAAGATCAGTTTTGTCATTTTGTACTGTAGCGACATTAATCTATTTAATTTGTAGGGTGCACAGAAAGCATACGTTGTTATAGCGTATCTTAGTATATTATGGCATAGTGCTTTGTATATTAGTGTTTTTAGGCGTATGGGAACTATGTCTTTTAATCTGTAGAGTTTTCCACTTATTGTTCGGAGTTTGTTGTGTAGATGTTTTATATGGCTATTCCAGTTCATATCTGCATCGAGGTAAATTCCATGGTATCGTATTGTTTCAACCTGAGTGATTGTAGTGGTTTTGCTGTTATGTGTGTTTTTTGTGTTCGAAAGTGGATGTTGGATGGTTATATATTTGTTATCAACTGGTCGAGTCAGTGGATTTCTGAATATCATTAATTTTGTCTTTTCTGAGTTTAGGTGTATGGAGTTTTTCGTGAGCCAGTCTATGATCAGATTTATGTCATGTTGCATATTTGTTTGGGCTATGCTTCCGTTATTATGGATGGATATTATTGCTGTATCGTCTGCGTATTGGAATATCTTACCTTTGAGTGGTAACTGATTAATATCGTGTAAATGTTGAATAGAGTTGGGGAGAGTACAGCTCCCTGTGGCACTCCACATGTTACTGGTAGCTCTCTGCTTCGGTTTGATCCGATACGTGTGATATGCTTTCTATTTTGGAGGTAGTTTGTAAACCACCTGTGAAGAGGCCCATCTCTTCCAACACGCCTCAGCTTTTCTAACAAGGTTTGATGTGTGAGTGTATCGAATTCTTTTATATTTTCTAAACCTTTTTCTAATAATAAATTAACGGAACTCAAATTATAATACTCACCGGTGTTTTGTTGTCTGTTCAGTTCATCGTCCGATTCTGCCTCCAGCGTAATCAGTTGCGTCGTGGGTGGTGGCGTTTCTTTGCTCTCTCTACAGTTTAGGCACTTCCATTCTTCTCGTTTGGCATTGGATTTGCGTTGCCAGGTTGTTTCAGAAAGTCCGGAACATGTAAAGTGAAGATTCCTATGGGATTTCCTGCAGGTTATGTAACATCCGTCGGACGGCAATTCCTTCTGACACTTGTTGCACTTCATGACTCTCCTTTCTTCCTCTGGACAGCTGCAAAGATGGCGACGTAGTTTGTTCTGTACTCCTTGGCAACCGCGGTGTACTCTTCAATTTTTTTTAGCACACTCAGATTTTGGATTCCACTTGGCCGATTTCGATGAATTATATGTCACTATCTTCAGCGTGACAAGTAGAGTTTCTTTATGGCACTTTTAAATTAAAAACAGGAGTTAGAACCACATTAAAACTATGAAAACGGGACGAGCGATACGACCATGCAACCGTTCGTATGCCTACACAGCGCCCTCCAAATAATAATAATAATAATAATAATAATAATAATAATAATAATAATAATAATAATAATAATAATAATAATAATATTTTTTTTGTTCTTTCAAATGTTTACATATGTACAATGATCATCTATTCAGTATATTATTTTACAAGGTTCAGCACTTTGTGCTACATATAATGAGATTTAAATAGTAATGATGATAACAGTTTTTTTTATATAACAATCATAATAATAATTTACAATTATATTGTTCAAAGTTACATAATTTGTATAATATTACATGTTGTGGTTTACTATTTTTTTTTTTCGTTTGAAAAGGTGTGATTATACAACAGTATTTACAGATATGCAATCTTAATATTATGTGTACTTATTTTCACAAACATACGGTGTAAACTCATGATTTACTTTTAAAAAATATATATTTTTTTACATTGCATACATTTGTTACAGTTATTATATACATTACATACATTTGTTACAATTATTATATACAATACATTCATTTGTTTACATATGATACATTAATTACATTTGTTTACATGTGATATTTACAATACGTACATTGGTTTACATATAATACATACATTGGTTTACATATAATATATATACATTGGTTTTCTTGTGATACGTACATTACATGCATTTGGTTAAAAAATCAAACTCTTTTCAGGCTATTGTAGTTTGTAAGGTGTCTGTATTCAAAATTAATAATAATAATAATAATAATAATAATAATAATAATAATAATAATAATAATAAAACTTTTTTTTAAAAAAAGAGTGGTTTTACTTACTGATTATAATGACAAAAAATCAGAAAACAGAAATGAACTTTACTTAAATGTATTTTAATGATACCTCTGTTTTTGAATACAGTACTCTCTACTAATTTATTTATTCAATTGTGTTACTCAATGCTATTCGCATGCAGGAGTCTATTTGGAATCAATTCTTTGTTACCTTTTAATATTTACCATTTTGAAAAATCCCTTTTCAAACAAATATGTAGAAACTAAACTCAACAAATTTTGAATTGCAATGGTAACAGGTGCATATATTTCCTCCGGATATGTATCCAAAATTGGATAAACTTTTCTCCTTTGAAAAGGGAGATTCAGACTTAAATCTTTTGTCAATTCGAGTAGTGTGTCATCGTTCGTTGGTGATAAATTTGTATTTTCGCAGTTATTATTTGGATCGACTGGCAGTGTTGCCAGCAGCAAAAGTCTTGTGGCGTCTCCACAAAAAAATTACTGTGTTGAACTGCATAATTCAGATTACTAATACAAAACAATACAAGTTTCAAACAAATTTAAATAAAGAGAAAAAAATAATTATTTTAAGCGGTTTGAAATTTTTAAAAACTAGAAACGCTCCATAAGTTTTCCGCGACCACTCGGTTAAGAGTCACTGCACTACACGAGTGCCACTTATTCCTTTGTGTCCGACACTGTTTGCCAGGGAACAGCAAAATACACATAATTTGTCATATCCGCTGTTGTAAGTTTCTTTGTGCAAGTCAGTAACGTTATTCTGCTGTATTTATATTCTTCAAAGTCTGAAAATCACTCTGACTGCTTCAAATCAAATTTTTTATCCCTGAAGATTGATTTTCTGCAATTCAGTTGCCTAAACAATGCGCTTATCTCCCTAGATGACCATAATATCGTCAGTTCTAATTGTGTTCCCTTTCCTTCTGTAGTTCCACCAAGCAGACGGACGGGAAGTGTTGTGTGTGTGTGTGTGTGGGGGGGGATACCTGTTATAAGCGATGCAGAGTCTCTCTGCCATTCTGAATGCTGGTTCGAAGACTCTCCAACGAACAGGAATTGGATTCGAATCCCATGATAGACATAGATATTTTGAATGATTCAGGTTGGAGATGAATTTGATTACCTGACATGAAACTTCTATCTAGATTACTGGAGGCCTGAAGCGGCTTAAAAAAAAGTGTATGTTTGGTCTCCAGAGCATGATTTCGAGATAATGAATGAACAAATAAATAAATGCAAATATAAAACCGTTAGTCCACTAAAAGTGAACTTAGTTATTATTATTATTATTATTATTATTATTATTATTATTATTATTATTATTATTATTATTTACTGCGATGCAGATATGAACCGGAATAGCTACATAAAAAAAAAAATTATTATTATTATTATAACACCACCCCCTCCGAAACCATAAAACACAGCTTCATGAAAGACGCAAAACCTATCCAACAACTGGCAAATGACTTTAACCAATACTTTGCAGACTCCATCCAAGAACTGCACAGAAATATTCCTCCAATCATAAAACGTGATCCTCCACTTGGACCACAATTAAAACAGACATTACATCCCAACTACAAAAGAAGAACTTCTGTCTGTAATACATCAAATCAAACCAAACAGGCCCAGAAATTGATGGTATAAGACCTAAGGATATCAAGCAACACGCAACTAGTTCAGACCTTATCCTACTAAAATTAATAAATAAAATATTTAAAACAGGACAGATACCAAGTATGTTAAAGACGGTCATAATCACACCCATATACAAACATGGAAAAAGAAATTTAATCAGCAATTACAGACCCATAGTAACATTACCAATTATCAATCAAATTATGGAGCGGATCGTACTAAAGAAACTCAGATCATAGACAGTGAACTTTCCTATTATCCCCAAAACACAATACGGTTTTCAGAAACATAAGGGAACAGCATCTCTCTTGGAAGACTTTACAAACGTAATTAATACCACCTTAGACAAAAACAAAATTGCCATGATAGTCTTTATTGATCTAACTAAAGCATTTGATACATACTCACACATCAAACCTTATTAGAAAAGCTGAGGCATGTTGGAATAGATGGACCTCTGCACAGGTGATTTAAAAACTAGTTTCAAAATAGAAATCATACAACACGAATCGGGTCACACCGAAGTAGAGAGCTACCAGTAAATTGTGGAGTGTCACAGTGAGCTGTAACCTCCCCAACTCTATTCAACATTTATACACACGATATTAAACAGCTGCTTCTCAAAGGTAAGATCTTCCAATACGCAGACAATACAGCTATAATATCCATCCATAATAACACTAGCACAACCCTAACAAACATGCAACATGACATAAATTTGCTTATAGACTGGTTCACCAAAAACTCCATACACCTAAACTCAGATAAGACAAAATTAATGATATTCAGATATCCACTGACTCGACCAGTTAATAACAAATATATAACCACCCAACATTCACTTTCCAACATGAAAAACTCACAGATACCCTGGAATTTACTGCGATGCAGATATGAACCGGAATAGCCACATAAAGCATCTATACAACAAACTCTTAAGAATTACGGGCAATCTCTACAGGTTAAAAGTCAGACTTCCCACACGTCTAAAAACACTAATATACAAAGTACTATGAGAAAATATACTAAGATGCGCTAAAACAGCATATGCTTTCTGTGAACCCTAAAAACTAAATAAACTATTGTCATTACAGTACAAAATGATAAAACTGATTTTTTGGGAACAAAGAAACAATATCGACTTTATATACACTGCAATGTCAGAACACAAAATACTGACGGCAAAATAGTTATGTCATTATGCAGCTTTGCTAAAACATTATTTCAATGCCAAATACAGGACAGTCAGAAATACAGACCATGTAACAAGACCTCATACAACTAATTATATCACATATAAATACAATGATCACCACCACAGAAAGGTCACACTAAACTTCTACATCCCAGACGTGATAAACATATTACCTTTTGAATACAGAAACCTGATAAACTACAATAGCCTGAAAAGAGTTCTATGGACATACTATGAACAAGAAATACTCACCCTAAATACCATACAAACTTAATGAAACATAATATGTTCGTTTAGGCTTCTAGTTCAGCGACACATCAAGACATTCCAAGTTATCATGTGTGTGTGTGTGTGTGTGTGTGTGTGTGTGTGTGTGTGTGTGTGTGTGTGTGTGTGTGTGTGTGTGTGTGTGTGTGTGTGTGTGTGTGTGTGTGTGTGTGTGTGTGTGTGTGTGTGTGTGTGATGTGCGAATTTCTCAATAAAAAGTTGCAGTGGATATCAAACCTATTAAATATCAGTGTACTTCCCAACACAGCAAACAAACCAATAAATATAATAACTAACTGATCTCATCCTCAGATTAGCTTAACAAATAAGCTTGGAGGAGGAAAGCTGAGAAATTACATCTTATTCAAGATCAATAAAAAAAAAGTGAAAAAAAAATCCAAATACATATATCACATTTAAGTACTGTATTTATAGCGCTTATATATACTAAAAATCAAAATTGTAAACATATATAACTCACTGCTAAATGAATAAATTCTGTATAATTATTATCGATACATTATACAGGTAAAAAAAAAAGAAAAAATAAATCAACTAACGGCTTTTTATTCCCATATAAGGAGAAAGCGAGGCCATTTTATAGCCCTATTTAACTTTTGGAGACTGAGTGGTCAGTTCAATCTTCACTAGTACCCAATCAGAGATAGCTGGCCGAAGGCTATCACTAATTAAGCGGCATGCAGTGAAGAGAGACGGCTCAACAAGTGCCTTCATCTTGTGACCTCTAACCCTAACACAATATATTTAATGTCTGAAATAATGTGGGTTCTACGGTAGATTTTCTTGAGTTTACGGGACGAAAAACCCGAGTTTCCTGGATAAAAAAACCGCTTGCCTGCGCCAGAGATCCTGTAACTCGGGAGCCAGTCTAAAAATAGCTTAGAAATATTTCCTCTAGTCGCCGACTAGATTCCAAACCAAGAAGTCTTTCTTCGTGCAGTCCAGCGCCGTGGGGAGGAAACGCCACATCCACTGAGCTACAGATACTCTTAAAAGAAAAGAAAAAAAAATCGTACGAATTTCATTGTTACAAAAAAAACAAAACAGAATTATACCTGTTGTAAATGTGTAATCTTATGTGTTGTAAATATGTAATCACAATATGTAATTATAATTTTAATAATAATAAAAAAGATTGAATGTTTTTAAAAGAAAAATATGTAATCAAGAATGTATCATATGTAATCAAATGCATGTAATGTAGGTATTATTTTAATAAAAATATATTATTATTATTATTATTATTATTATTATTATTATTATTATTATTATTATTATTATTATTATTATTATTATTATTAGCTTGGAGGAAGAAATCAGAAATGCCTCCCAAAATGAATCCCAAATTATTATTATTATATTAGTTATTCACTAAAAAAAATTCTGTAGTCATCACTGTTAATATTAGAACATTTTTTAAAAAAATAATTTATTGATTACTAAAATATTTACACATACAATAAACATCTTGAGTGACATTGCAACTTATAATTTTACAGAATTCAGCACTAAGTGCTGCATTTTCTACATTGGATTTCAATTAAAATTTTTAATAATACTTTTTTGCCTTTATATTATGCATTTACAACACATGTTCTTCTAATATTAACAATAAAGATTATACAGAATTTTTTTACAATAATAATAATAATAATAATAATAATAATAATAATAATAATAATAATAATTTATTGATTGCTAAAATATTTACACATAAATGGACATCTTGAGTGACATTGCACCTTATAATTTTACAGAATTCAGCTCTAAGTGCTTTATTTTCTACATTGATTTCAACTAAAATTTTTAATAGTATTTTTTTGCCTCTATATTATGTATTTACAACATATGTTCTTCTAATGTTAACAATGAAGATTATTCAAAATTTTTTGTATAATAATTTTTTTTGTTTATATAATTTTTTAATTATAAGAATAATTTATTACATTATTTTTTCATGTTATATAAGAGTATTATATTAATGATATTATCACATAATAGTCAGTATCTTCATTATTGTTGTATACTTTACTAACTGTTTTATTACATAATCTGCTTCTTTGGTTATAAGGATTAGGTGTGGTTGAGTGAGGCGAGTTAATCCCACGTACTTCGAAGCTTGGGTTAGCTTTTGTGAAGAGAGTGGGATTTAGGCTTCACTATTTATGTTGTTGCTACTGTTTATGTATGGGATGTTGGCATTGGATGCTGGTGATTTGCGCTGTGTATATTATGTTAATGGTATATTAACTTTGTTGGTATATTTTACACAGTTCATGTTTTAACATGTGTTTTAAATGCATAATACAGAGGCATAGAGTGTTATTAAAATTACAAACTGAAATCCAATATAGAAAAAAATTGTAAAATTATACTCATTACACATATATATTGTATATATATGTGTAAATATTTTTGCAATGAATAAAAATATTATTTATTTAAAAAATATTATTATTATTATTATTATTATTATTAGTAGTAGTAGTAGTAGTAGTAGTAGTAGTAGTAGTAGTAGTAGTAGTAGTAGTATTTGCAGCTATTTATCTAAGAATTGCCATAATATACTACATGGAAATTACTATACTACTACTTTTGTGGGTAGGATCCACACACACACACAGGGGAAAAAAAGGAAGAAAGAAAATATTTTTATCACACGAATATTCATAATTTTCCTGTAATAAATGTAAATGTATATGGTCAATTCTAATTCCAAGTTAAATGAATGTTCAACTAACAGTTTCGCATTAAATGAATTCGGCGAGAGTGCAGATTTTACATAATGTTAAAATTATTTCACTCATAATCATTGCAACATACCTCATTTTTAGATTTCGGTATTCTAATCACCTTCCAGAGAAACATTGTGAGGCCTTTTTTTCATTCACTTCCATAATTAGTTGACTCTTATGATAGAGGTAATCAGTGCTATTTTTTTAATCTCCCAGAAAAAAAAGAAAGAATTTTAATCCTGAAACTTGGCAAAATCAAACATAGAATGGAATCTTCTAAAAAAAACCAATGAAAAAGGTGGGTTGCCAATGAGTTAAAACTTTATTTACCGCATTATGTTTAATATTTCTTGAGTGAATACTTTACAGTGAAAATAAAATACAAATGAGAACAAACATTTGCCATAGGACGTTCGCTGTGCTACGAATAATGCTAATTTTTGCTAAGCATGGATTTTGAACATTTCATGAAACGAATAAGATGTCAAAATATCAAGCATCGCTCTGACAATGCAAGTCAAGAAGAGAAACCAGTGCATTATAGTAATAAGGAAGAAAAAATTCCTTTGTTTAGAAAGGATTATGTTAAACCCGTTTTACTGCTTAGCAGTAACATGAAAACTCGCCGCATTACCAATTACTACATGGTCATTTAAATAGTTTGACTATTTCTCCAAGTCATGGATAAATCCATCAGCAGCAAAGTTTAGTGCTACTTAGAGATCTCTTACTTTAGTTAGGCAGTTTCTCATCCAGAAACTGCCTGACTCTATAAACCTGAAATCTGTACTGAAATAGAATAATTTTTGTTTGAATGGACATTCCCATGTACATTTCGTTAATTCGAAATCTTGACGAACAACGATCGATTACTGATATTATTTTACTCCATTTCCTACAGTTCAAAGACGGTGTTTGTTCTATGCCTCTTCTACTGATACTTTCGTATGATTTGAATTTGCTGATATCATCTTGCATCTATAATTCCACAATCAACTAACATGAACATTCGTGTCAACATCAATATTCATTTCGGTACACTAACATTCATCCAGTCCCATTATCATTAATTCCCCTTTTATTTCGGCCTGCAGGCAGAACTTTTCAAAATTTGCAATCTGCGAACATTAGAATGACTGTAATTTTCTTTTTTTCCAAACGACTTTATTTACTATCGGCACTTTGCTCTCACACACTCCTAATCTTTTGTGAATGAGACTTCTATTAATAAAAAGATCAATAAAAGTATTGACTATTCTATTTATATTATATCATTAAATAGCTACTGTCCTTCAATTTTAATTTCTTAAATACCAAACAGCAAGCGCCTCTTGTTTCGTTGAACAGTAGGTATTTGCTGTCCAATTAATTTAAAACAAATACATACCCTGCATTCTTCATTTTGCGCTGCTTCTTCAGGGGTGAATGCAGCCTGTAAAACGAGATGAAATTGTTATATTGAAATATAATTATCAAAAATAAAAAATCAGCTAATGCCTTTTTATTCCCGTATATACAGGGAGTAGATGAGGCCGTTTTTAGCCCTATCTAACTTTTTGGAGACTGAGTGGGCAGTTCAATCTCCACTGGTACCCAATCAGAGATAGCTGGCCCAAGGCTATCACTAAGTGAAGGGAGACGGCTCTGCAGGTGCCGCCATCTTTATGATCTCTAACCCTAAAACAATATATTTAATGTCTGAAATAATGTGGGTTCTACGGTCGCTTTCCCGTGCCAGAGATTTACTAACTCGTGAAATATATTTAATAAATGTTTAAATAAATTTTTATTTCTACTTCTGTCAGATGTATTTTTTTATATAGTGACTCTTAATTTATGTGCATCTAAATTATGCAAATTTCCAATAACGTCCGGCAACCTTATTTAAAGAAAGCTCCACTAGAGCTCAGCGCAATAAACGGCAATTTCATCTTTTCTTTTGTTGAAGATTGTTGATTAGCTATCCATTGCAGTGTCTCCCAAACTGTGGTAGACGTATCCCTAGGGGTAAGCTAAAGGTCAGTAACTTAGTATAGTTAGCTTACTGGCGCCTGTGGAAAATTCTGGCTGTGTGCCTTCTTTCAGTGTGACAATTTCTGCAACTTTGAATATATCATGACATTGGCGCCCCTCTGACATCTGCACCCTTGGCAACTGTACAAATGCCATAGCATTCTTATGCCGCTGGGTAAAGGCATCTTTTTTTTTGCTAATATTGATTACTTATTTTTTACTTTTATATTTTTGTCACCGTATTGTCGCAAGTGTACGTGTCTTTTATAATTACCTTTCAACAACTAAAAAAATCTAAATGAATTTTCTAAACAAATTATTCCTCTTGGTACGTATAGACTAATCTTCTTTAGTGCTGCGTCTGGCTAACACCGAGATCGTTTTCAAACCGTGTAGTTCGACTGCTTGCATAAAAGGTTCAAATTCAAATAATGCGATCTATGGGGCCTAAATTTCCAACTAAATTTTCATTTTTTAAAATAACAACTATAGAGCCGGATTTTACAAAACTAACTTCTTCCCAAGAGAAACATTTTCATTCCTCTCGTTAAACTTTTTTTTTATTATTAGAAATTTAAATTTCAAAACTATACATTTTCAATAATAATAAAAAAAATCACATAACTAGGGCAGGCTAGCATTGTGAAAGTGACGTTTGCATCAATAGCGTTAGACCGCCGGAAGAAAGTCATTCTCAGTTCGATAGTCACCTAGTAGAGGAACGTTTTCTAACCCTTTCTTCAACCTTTCCCGAGTTAGTCGATCGCAGGCACGGACAACAGAGTTTTTTCTGCCAGAAACTCGTTCAGTAAATTCAAGAAAAATGGAGCATAGAACCCACACTCTTTCAGACAAATAATATACTGTGTTAGGGTTAAGGACCTCGAGATTGCAGCAGTTGTCAGTAATGCCACGTGTAGTTAGTGATAGTCTTGGGCAGCAATCTCTAATTGGCTACGAGAGGATATTAAACTGCCACATCAGTCTCCAAAAGTTATATGGTGCTTGAATGGCGTTTCAACTATATAATAATACAAATGATCAAAAAATAAATACCTTTATATTTAAGTGTTTAAATGAAATATTGTTATAACTTCTCTGAAAGAGGATACACCTGTTTTATTAAAATTGTAAAAGGGTACACATCTCAATGGAAAGAGTGTGTGTGTGTGTGTGTGTGTGTGTGTGTGTGTGTGTGTGTGTGTGTGTGTGTGTGTGTGTGTGTGTGTGTGTGTGTGTGTGTGCGTGCGCGTCCGTCCGTCCGTCCATCCATCCCTCCATTTCGGTTTGTGTTGTCTGTCCATGCAGACGTCAATTTGGCAGTCTGCATTGGCATTCACAGAAAATTTTCTGGGGGGGGGGGGGGGGGGGGAAGCTTGGAGACAACTAATTACATCAATAAATTTTTATAATTATTAATGTAATTAAATAATTACATCAATAAACGTCTTTTTGCATTTTTTGATGTAATTATTTGTCGATGTAAACTATAAATACATTATTTTCATTTTACATCGATTTTAATGATCTTTAATTCTTGGAAAAAAAAGTATTCGGAAATAATTTTTAGCACAATATATAAAAAAATTGACCAGCATATTTTATTAAAAATCGACTAATTAATTAATTAATCCCAAAACCCTAAATTAAATTATTTCAGCTTAAAAGCAAAAAAAATCATAAAACTAACAAGTAAAATATTATTAAATTACATACACTTGCCTTTTAAAAATGTATTGTCTGTTTAAATCTGTTTCACTATAAATTTGCAATTCACACTTCACTCAGTGATTCAGATACAGAGGGAAAATGAATACTCTTCGCTGCTCACAACAGTAATGAACATTTCTTTCACAAATCAGAAAAAGATGAACCAAAAACAGGGGCAAATGCTTTATTGCTGTAATAAAACGCATGCTCTACGGCTACCCTGCCACAGGCCAACCCATAATAAAATTTTAAGACAGAAAAAGCATCCTATAGTGGAGGGTGTGAGGTTACATATCTCAATCACTTTTACAATTATAATTTGTGGAATTTTTTACTCAATCTCATGGGGGAGTTCCCCGATTTCCCCCCTCTGCAGACATACATGACTGTATGATTGCATTTTATCGGTGAATGAAAGTTTGAGAGTGCATAGTGCATCAGCGCTCATCTTAATTGGTTCAATGCAATTAATTGCAGGATAATTTTGAATATTTCTGGAGTGATGGAACAATCGGTTTGGCTTAGGATTTATTAGAAAACAACAATGAAGGAGAATTCTATATTTGGTTGGTATATATTTGAAATACTCAAAGATGAAAATATGTGAACCATCATTTATATGACATGTGAGAATAGGAAATAAAAGGAAAGAATAAGTGTGAGTAGAAATACTTTCATTAATGCTAAACGAATTATTAATAATTAATATTTGTGATAGGTGTGTCCTATAAGTTGCTGAGTAGAGCAAATAGCACGAGCCTACAAAGTCTAGATATGAACAAGTGAATTTATGATGGCATAATTAAAAAAAAAACTTACGAGGAGACAGAGAGTGTAGCTGAATAAATATGGTTTGATGGAGCAGCCAATCATTTCGTAAAATTTGGTGCCCATGTTATGTATATTTCTTTGGTTTGTGTATATTTCACTCCGTTTTCCAAGAATTTTCTTTTGTTTACTGAGATTCAGTGTACATAACATCTGATCATTATTGGAATTATCCACACTTTTGGGAATCCTACATTCATTAGTTTTTGTTGTTGTTGTTGTTATTGTTGTTTTTTAGTATCAGCAGTTCATCTGTCTTATCAATTTCATATATGCCAGTATTTTTTTTGTAGATCAAAACATCTTATAATACACAGAATATTTATTTTTATTCAGGAATAGATATTTTTTACTGTCTGTTGCTTCCAAAGACTAGAATAAAAATGTCTGTATACCGTTAAAAAACTTTGCAACCTCAACAGATGGTACACTGCATAACAAGAAAAACATTTATGTTTTTTCTCCTAACATGCACCTTCAAATTTTCATTTCCAGAAAACATGTGTAACAGCTGTTTGTAATACAGCCATCAGATACAGAAAGCGCTCAAGTCATGACAAGTGACAACGTTCAATTGGATTGGTTGACACAATAACCAATCACAGCTGCTAGATGCTAGGTGAGCTCTCAATGTGAGCTCACGCAGCCTTACCTTCTCGGCAGTTGAAAAATACTAGAACGCTAAGAATTTGGCCCCCTTTACATCTTTTCAAAGGGTGTAAAGATGTATGTATTTTGATAGAACACCCAGGCTATTAACTCAAATGTGCTTCAATGTTTAGGCATCGAAAAGTGCCTCTTCATGAAACACCAATGCTTCATTATCCTCATTTTTAGGAATTTTAGGAATCATGCAAAGTCTGCAAAAAATTAGGGCAGTCTTTAACGGGAATAAATGCAAAAATATAGTATCGATGATACTGATATTTCGTGTATGAGCACTGCACACCTGGAATATTCTCCCGTGATATATATATATATATATATATATATATATATAGAAATCTGTGTTGCTTCAAATGAAACTGGAGATATTCTTAAGCGCAACGAATGAAGCGAGATCATGGCAAACATTAAACATGCTCTAAGTCTGAGTGAGAGTACATTACATACTATTTGAGATGATGACAATAATATCGAATAAAATGTTATTGGTGTGCCCTTAACTGCTCAAAAGTAAAATTGTAAATTGTAAGTAAATTTTATGCTCGGTGAAGTTTTGATGGAATGCATGGAAACAATACTTATATGTGAATAGGGCGACCATTTTATACTCACGCAAATTCGAGACAAAAATTCGGAAAGTTCAGAATGGTTGGTTGCAGCAGGGAAAATATCCTCAAACCATTTCATGTCAGTTTCCACTTTCTTCTGTTTCAATTCTTAATTTTTTTTCAGCTGATACATTTCTTCCAGTAACTCATTGTCTGACAACTCCATTTTGTAAATATATATATATATATATATATATATTTCCAGTCAATGTTATAATGTAACTGCAGTTTTAATGCATTTGAAGTGTTTCAGCTAACCGAATTAATTTCTTCATACTTCCAACATGAATTATTTCATGTCATGTCCTAAATTTTACTTCACATTTTAAGTAAAATTTTTACTAAATTTTACTTCAAATTTTACTCCACTAGTAAGAAATCAGGTATTGCCTTAAAAGTGACAAACGATTCAAAAATTTATAAAATTTCATGAAATCAACTTTGCAAATATATTGCAAATGTATTGGCTGGAGGTCATTTAAAAAAAAAAAAAAACAGTATCTATGTGCATTTTAGGAAAAGCATTATTCCAGGAGATTATTGTTTTTTCTATGGATGACTATGCTATAGAATTATTTGGGTGCACTAGTGGAGCAGTTTTGGAAAAAAGGTATGGTCATTTACTTCAGCAAGAGACCAAAAGGCACAACGATTTGGAAACCAATTTTTCAATGCATTTGTGACTTTTGTGGCGTTGTTTCTGGCTTTGGAGTAAGCAGTGAGGAAGGTGAAGTTCTTGATAATGATCAGGTAATATCTTCAATTCTTCATTGTATGTACATCCTTGGTTTTCCGAAGGAAAACCAAGGCTTACTTATATCATGGAAATTTAGCAGAATGGAAATTATTTGCTTCTATAACAGTGAAGATTCCTTCACTAAGATGTTTGGTGCATATGCTTGGGTCAGAAGACCGATGACAATAATACCTCGAAGCGTATGAGGTCTAGAAATCACGGAGGTCATCTCATTGGGCTTTCTTACAATGCCAAACGACTATTGTTATGACTATGAGGGTGTTGCTCAATAGGAGAGGAGCTAAATGATAAGAATATATAAAGGCCTGTTCCACATTCTAAAGTCATGGTTAAAGCTCGGAAGAACATCAAGCAAGAATACTGTTTCAGTAAAGAAGGCATCTTATGGTTGTAAAACCTAAATAGGGATATGAGGATGGCTATGTGCAATATTGGAGCCATGAATGGAATTGGGTTGGGTTGTTGGAATTGTGGCCAAAGTAGCTCTAGCTACGGATTGAGTGTATTATATCTGCATGTTTTGGTCTAACTTACATTCAGTTGAAAATAAAGGTTTTTTGCCACCTAAAACAGGAGTGGAAAAAAATTAAAGAATAAGGATTGCCACTCAGAATTTGAGAATACATATAGTTGTGTCCAATAAACTGAATTTATTTATTCTTATGGCAAAAAGAATACAAAGCAGCTATAGGTCAATGTCTAGTCCAGAAAGCCAACAAGGCCCTCATCTGTCACTTTGTTGATGTTTTGGAGGTTACCATGAAATTGATGCCTTGGGAAGTCGTTCACAATATGAGCGGTCGTCTAGACTATGGTGGAACTGTAACAATAAGGGTGGTCTGACAGTTTCCATTTGTGTAGTAGGTAGTCACATCTACCCTGGTTAATTCTTATTCTATTGACAGATGACCAAATCTTCCTAGGAAGAGAAAAACCAGGCTGCAGAGCACAGGAATTTTCAACCATGAAGCCATTTATTGTGAGATTGTTGGACCAGTGTTCTCTCCAAGTGTCAGATGTTGATGGTAAGGCAGCTGAGGAGAGTTCTTCCGTGGACCAGAAAGGGTTTCTTGATTTTAGGCGAAAGCCAGGTGGATGTTTGAGAGCCTGGTGGAGGGGGTTATTACTTTATTAAATTCTTGAATCGAAGCTTGTCTTTTCTGTATATTTGATGGAGCAATGTTGGATAGGACAGGAAGCCAGAGGAGAGAAGTGCTTCTCAGTGTCCCACTAATTGTGCTCATGGTAGAGATTAGCTGGGTGTCTATGTATGTGCACTTCTTTCCCATATGGCAGCACACTATTCTGCTGCAGAGAATGTGAGAGCTAGTGGAGACGACTTTAGGACTTCTGTCCCACAAACCCAGGTTGTTCCAGCAAGCTTTGAAATATTATTTCTCGTTTTAATTTTGGTCGACAGATTGGTGATGTGCCATTTATAAGTTAGGATTCTGTCCAGGCTCATCCCAAGGCATTTCAGGTGAGGCTCATGTTCTACAATGTTTCCACAGAAAGAGAGGTTGAAGTGTCGATTTTCCTCTGCATTTTGAAATGGAATGCTATGAAAACATTTTTGTTGGATTTGACATCAGGTATCACTGCTTGAAGTACTCTTCCAGGATGTTTAGGGTTGTGTCACAGTTGATTCCAGGTTGACAAAGGAGGTAAACTGTTGTAGGATCGCTAGGTCATCGCATACATATGTTTGCTTGAGCTGGTATGTTGAGCATGTAAATGTTGAAGAGTAAAGGAGTTAACACAGACCCTTGTGGGAGGCAATTGTTGACGAATCTGGGCCTGCTCTTTTTTCCACTAATATGGACAGATATTTCTGATGGGGAGAATGGATTCGATTAGCTGGAAAGTTTTTTGCACCATGTAATATTTACTAGCTTTAGGAGGAGACCTGATCCAGACTGCATCATAAGCTGAAGTTAAGTCAACAAAAGTGACCCCAGATTTAAGTTTCTTCTTTATGCCTTCAGTCTGTGTTGTAAGGGCCAGGACCTGATCACAGCAACTTCTTCCGGGCATGAAGCCAGCTTGTTCAATCGGGAGTGCTCTTTCAATTAGTGGTGAAATTCTTTTAAGGAGAATTCTTTCCAAGAGCTTAAAGGAAGAGCAAAGCAAAGAGATAAGTCTTAGAATCTTGATCCAAGATTCTACGACTTATCTCTTTGATCCAAGAGATAAGTTGTAGAGCAAAGAGATAAGTCGTAGATCCAAGTAATGGATCTTTCCCAAAACCAGGGAAAGATCCATTACTTGGATCTTTCCCTGGTTTTGGCACAGTAATTATTTTGAATTCCTGTCATAATTTTGATAGTTCTCCAGTTGTTATAATTTTTGAGAACAGGGCAACTAGTCATGTTTGACCTATTTTGCCGAAATGTTTGAGAAACTCGGGGAGGAGATCATTCACTCCTGCAGCCTTACCATTCTTGGTGAGTTTTAAAGCCTCCTTTATCTTTTACAGATATACAGGGCATGCAAGTTCAGGAAGCTCAGGGCCCGTCTTCAGGTTTTTTTCTGATTGTAGACTACATGGTTATTTTCTTGGTAGAGCTGGGACATATCTTGGAGGTTTTCAGTAAATTATTAACTATTTGGTCTAGAGTTACCTCTGGTATTTTGTATGTTGTTAGTTCTGCTGATCACTTCTGAAAAGATTAGGTGGTGGCAGAACTGGCAACATACAGTTTTGGTGAAGTTAAGTTAATGGATGGTTGAGATCCATCTATCCTTTCTGTTTTTGCCAAGCGTTGCTCTGAGCTCCTTAGGAACAGACGGTTTTCAGTTTCTTTATATTTGGATAACGTTCTTAGTTTCCTTGCTCCAGCATGGAATGTACTGTTTTCTGTGGTCTCTGAGAGGCTTTGGCTGCAGATTTGATTAGTTTAACGAATCTGGGGTAGCTATTAGGGGTGGGTGGTAACTGCTGAAATGATTTGTTCAATTTGATTCTCAAATACATTCCAGTTGGATCTGCAAAGTTTCCATCTAGCAATTGCTGTACCACTGATGATTAGCATTGATATGCCTATCTTATTAATGTAGGACAGTGCTGGCTGTTAGGGAATTTGTTGAGGATGGTCCTAATTTTTGACAGAGGGTGGTCTTCAGAGTCTTTATAGACTATGCACAGATCTGGGGTGTAGGTTCCATTCCATCTGGCTGAGTGAGACGTGCCTTCTTGTTTGGCGTTGTAGATCAAATATAGGTTGTATGTATCCATCAAGTAAACCAAATTATCACCATCTTAGTTATTAGAGTAATGGCCCAACATGGTGTGATGAGAGGTAAAGCCACCAACACAGGTAGCAAGGTGAGGTGGCGGCCAGTCCATCTGGTCAGGCAAGGATTGTAATGGTGGTTTGTAGACGTTGTTGTTGTTATGTTCCATCCAGCCGTTTTCGACTCCTAATGATTCTATGAACATATGTTCTCCATTCAGATCTGTCCCTAGCCATATCTTTCAGAATATCCAGGCTCACTCCAATTGCTTCTTTAACTTCATCCACACATCTAATTCTTGGTCTTCCTCTTCTCCTGCTTCCATCGACTTTAGCAAGCATCATTCTTCTCCAGGCTGTCATTTTCTCACATAATATATCCAAAGTATGACAATTTTTGCTTGATAATCATAGCTTCGAGGGAGTCATCTGGCTTTATTATGTCTATCACTGATTTATTGGTTTGCTTTGCAGTAGACGTTGTAGGTGGTGATATTTTGAATTTTAATGCCTATGGAGTATTCTGTTTCAGACACACGTTGGGTTATGTCTTTGAGTTCGGGCTGGATGTAGGTTGCGAGGCCATGTTTGGGATTGCAAGAATAAGACACGAGAATTTGGCCTGAGATCTTTAGTCTGTTGAGAGCTGTGTTAGGCACATGGGTTTCCTGGAGAGCCAGGACGTCGATCGCTTTGGCTATTTTGTCGATGACTTCGGCTTTCGATTTAGATAGTCCTTCTATGTTTAAGGAACAGATCTTGAGAGAGTGTTGTTTAGGGGATTATAGCTTATTTTTCGTAGCTTACCCTCCTCCCAAACGAGAAACGCGAACCTCGTTATACCGGGCGACGATCAAGCTGGCATGAAGTTTTTTGGGTTATGTATTTTTCATAGTTGCTGTATGTGGTCCAGGAGGCTTGGTATCTTTGTACGCCTGGTTAGAGACATTACATTTATGCTACCAGGATGACTTCTCCAGGGTTTCTTGTGTCTGAAACCACCAGGCTACAAATAAGTAAGTAAGGTAATCTAGAGATTCTCGTATAAATACGTTATGGTAGGAATATGCAAAAAAGTGGAATTACAAAGAGGAACATGTATTGAAGACCTGCAAAGTACAATATTTAGACAATAAGCAAGAAGAATTAAAAAATCGTTCCGTAAGCTTGAAATTGAACTCAAATCAATTCTTCCTTTCCTGTCCGACGAATACTGGAAACATGCATGTGACTAAACACAGATATCGCCAATTTCTAGACGTTCAGAAAAAAAGTTTTACAAATATCTATATCAGAATAGTAATCGAACTCCCTGGCTGTTGGTTTTAAAATGCATGTTTCTCTTGAAAAGTTGTTGAAGTCGATAAAGATTTTTTTTTTTTTACCATTGACAGTAATTTCATCTTCAAACGTAAATTCTTATTCTACATCCCTGACCTGCTTGGTAAAATTTACAAACGCTTGTATTATTCTGAAATAAATTTTCGAGGCAGAAGGTTTGCATACTAGGTTTTCATGCATTTTTGCTACCTTAATTAAGACATGCCCATCGCACTGTTAGCATAGCATCCATTTCTTCGCATTGTACGACGTTATTGGCATTCTTAAGTGTTATGCATTTCGAAGCCTCCACCATCAGAGAGTATCATCATTTATTCTTCGAAAATATCAAAGATGGAAAATGTGTTACACAATATTGAGAGAAGTTACTTATTCCGTATTCTTCCGTTAAATGACAATTCACTTGCGCTATTTAGTGTTTCCACTTGAGAAGTTATTTAAATTATTTGAATTCCTTCTCCCTCGACCGTTTTCTACAGACAATCTGCATTTCATAATTACATCATCATCATTGTACACTCGCCGCTGTACAGGATGCTATGAGCACTATATGATTACTCTTGGATTATTATTTATTTCCTATCAACATTTTTAAATTAATCTATTATTTGGAAGGACCAATACGGGCTGTTCTTACATTTAGGTGGTTTTTAACACTGCTAAGCGCATCAATCCAGATAGTTCTTCCTCTGAAGTATCTTCCTGCTGTCTTGGCACGAAGACGCCCTAATTTTATACGTCGGGGTGTCTTCGTGCCAAGAAGACTCCCCGACTGATCATGCACTTAGAATGGCTCTGCGTGCATATGCTTGAGGAACTTGCGAAAATATTAGGAACAGTGACACGTTCCTAATATGAAGTTTCTAAATAATTCAGGTTTAACTATACCATTTTAAATATGATGCCATCTATTCACTCCTTAATTTTTTTTTCTCAGAATCCTCATTATCTAAGGTCTCTAGTAATTTGATCAGATTTTCCACTTTAATGCCCGAGTGTTCCATAGGGATGTACCGTTGCTCGTACTTCTTTCTATATATTAATGAACTTCTGTCATTAGCCTTAGAACTTATCCGTAGTTTGGCAGATAACAGTATTTTTGTGTGTCTTTTATTTCTAACACAACTCTCATATCCATAAGCTATTTGCACACAGTCTAATATACCGCTTGTTAGTGTTATGGCTAATTTCTCCCTTATTGCATATATATTTATTCAACTGGCTTCCTGAAATATTAGTTTTGCTTATTTTATTATCTATTTCCAAGTTTAAGTTTACTAAAATTGTACCTAAATAGCAGGTACAATTTTACAATTTACTTGTTATGCAGGTTCTCCATTGAGAGTGCACTGATGTTTTATCCCATGTACTTTATTATTTTCATAGTGTTTGTCTTTTTATTGTTGATTTTCACAGTGAATTCATTACAGCACTAATTCAATTTAGTTAACAAGTCTCTAAGTCTTGCCCTGATTTTATTTAGTTGTATATAATATAGTCTGCATGAAGTAAATAGCTGAGATTAACATATCCAAGGTTGATATCAGATGTAATGGCTGATATGTATGTAAAAATGTTTGAGGTATCATATAAGCTTTCTAATAATTAAAAAAATATATATATTCGAAAGGAGAACGGTAGGTGAAATTCCGTGAAGAGGTTGAGATCCCAATTTCGAAACTGCATGACGACACTTATACATGCCTACCTGTTCGCATAATGTGAAGAACATGAAGAATGCAACTTGATGGATTAAATATCACACAAGTAGTATCGAAAATTCTTAGAGCTGATATCAGCAAATGGCCGGATGTTCATCCTCATTTAGAACCATTATAGATGTTTATGCTTTTTTTAATGCAAGTATTCTAACACCATTAGATTGAAAAGTAGATTGTTATGTCTTCTCTTTCTTGTTGTAAGAGGGTATTCGCGTAAGAAAGAGTACGAGCTTAAATGGGTTGGAATCCTCAGTTTCAGATTTTTTATATGAATAATGGAGAAATCAGAGCATGAATAGTGCTTCCTGTGTGTGTGTGTGTGTGTGTGTGTGTGTGTGTGTGTGTGTGTGTGTGTGTGTGTGTGTGTGTGTGTGTGTGTGTGTGTGTGTGTGTGTGTGTGTGTGTGTGTGTGTGTGTGTGTTCTTCTGATAGGACAGAGAAATCCTTCATAAGGGTTTCTTCATATAAAGAAGAGAAATTCTTATAAAGAAGAGTTAGCCAGTTTCAAATGGATGTGGTAGGTTTTTTTCCCCTTCCGGAATTCGCGTTTATTATCACGCAAAATAGGCAAACTTTCCCAAAGAACACGAACACACACACACACACACACACACACACACACACACACACACACACACACACACACACACACACACACACACACACACACACACACACACACACACACACACACACACACACACACACACACACCAAAAGACTGCGGGTTCGAATCCTGCCGTGGGCATGGATGTTTGTGATTGTCTGTGAAAATACTAGTAGTGGTTGTGAGCGGTAGATGGCGTTGGTGTAGATGATGATAGTAGTGTTTTGTTGGATGAAGTGGTGGAGACGGAGAGCTGTAGAGAAAGTGCTCTCTCTCGATGAGTCTCTGGACTCCCTGGAGGTGTCATAATAATAATAATAATAATAATAATAATAATAATAATAATAATAATAATAACAATAAAGTGTAAACTTCATCCTACAATGCATGGCGTCCATTTTGTTCATAAATTTTTGAGATTCGTTAATTCTGCATTATGACATGTTCATGAACTTGACCGGCGTTGCAAAATATCATCCAGAAATCTATATTATATCGAAGGCTTAGAAGATGGTGAAAAAATAATCACAATTCTCCATGAAATAGTTAGCCATTGAATGCAAAAGAACTATCCGTCTGACTCTTTGATTTGTGTGTAGTTTATTTTTTTGATGACTAAAATAACCAAAGTTAATTACAAAATCAAAGATTGATAATACTGGTTGGGAAACAATTTTAAAAAAATTTAGTTATTAAGATAGGATGGCGAAAAATGAAGCAATAACTAGATTATTTGAATCTTCAAGAAATTAACATTAAGGGCTGTGGTGTTAGTAATGGTGTTACTAACACCACAGCCTCTCAAAAGCAATGGAGGTCATTAACACCAACTTGTTCACCGTTTATTTGGAGAAGGATCACTAATCAAATGGTTATCACTGATACTGATCCCACTACTGTCGCGTTATAGGGGATCTACTCATACAACATTTACCCGCATTTAGACTAATGCAATGGAAATGTCAGACTCGTGCGCTCATTTACAGGACATTTCATCAGTATTAAACATAAATGCCGAATTATTAAGCCACTATATATTATTGTTTGCGTTCGTCCTTTAAAAATTTAGTCTTTAGCTGCCTATTTGGTCATATTTTGCGGTTAACAATTTTTTCTCTTCAGATTTTCCACTCTAATGCCCGAGTGTTCCATAAGGATTTACCGTTGATCACTCTTCTTTTTATATATTAATGAACCTCTCTCATTAGCCTTATATCTTATCCGTAGTTTGGCAGATAACAGTACATTCCTCTTCTTTATTTGATACACCTTGTTGTACGCGATGTTTCAATCTTGTAGATCTTACAAAATGAGTGGCCTAAACCTGAGATAAATTAATGATCTTCAATGCTACTGAAACAATTTCTGTAATGTTTCACACAAGAAAGATCTTACTTCGGATTCCATTTCTTCGCCTTTAATAATATTCAGATTTCTAACAAAAGTCATTATGGGTTGAATAATTCCTCTTGCCTTTACTGATAAACAATAACATCACAGCTTTTTCACTCCCCCAAGAAAGTAACAATATATAACTCATGACACTAAATAAATTCATATTACATAAAACTAACTCACATTTAAGATAATTCCAAAAATTTCGCTAAAATGTTCCTGTTATGTAAGAGAGAACTACTCCTGTATAGATATAGAGTTACACACTTTCTTATAGGCGAAGTCAGGCTGCCTATATAGTATTTTTTGTCAGAGATATTACACCAAAATTTTCACAATTATTTCTCCACTTTCCTCTAAATACAAACTCAAACTATTTCAGACAGTAATATACTAATTTGGGTTTAGGATCGTGTGGTAAAAACTGACAGCCGTATTCTCTTCCCGAAGTCTTCAAAATCGTCGGTAGCTGTGAACTCAGTTCCACCTAAATGCTGTACGAGGGTGGTCTGAAAGGTTCTCAGCCTAACAATGAAAAAACGAATTTATAATTTCAGAATTATTTTTATTTTTCAACATTATCTTCCTGAAGACTAATACATTTATTCCAGCGATGCTCCAGCACCATTATCCGGTCCCTGTAGTGGTTCTCAGTAAGATCTGCAAAATACCCCTCTACAGCTGCAATCATCTCTTGATTCGAAGAAAAACACTGACCAGCGAGGAAGAGTTTTAGTTTTGGGAAGCGATAGAAGTCAGAGGGAGCCAAATCTGGGGAATAGGGTGGATATTTTAACAATCCATAATGCATATCCCTTAATTTTCCCATTGCCAAAAGAGCTTCGTGGGCAGGTGCATTGTCCTGATGAAAGATGATTTTTTTCTTCTGCAAACCGGGTCATTTCTCATGAATGTTTTTCTCTAGTCTGGTCTGGTTAGAAGATCGGAATAATATTCCCCAGTTATTGTTTTACTCTTTTCAAGGTAATTAATAAACAAAATGCCTTTACCATTCCAAAACACCAATGCCCTGACATTTCTTGCTGATGGAACCGACTTTGTCTTCTTTGGGCTGAAACAGTGGCTTCTGTCCACTGTTTTGACTGCTGTTTGGATTCTGATGTGTAATGGTGAATCCAAGTCTCATCCATAGTAATAAATAGACGCACAAAATCAGTTTTGTTCTTGTTAAAACGCTCCAAGCACTGTTCAGAGATTTTCATGCAAGTGCGTTTTTGATCTGCTGTGAGCAAGTGCGGCAACCATCTTGCGCAAAACGTTTTCATTTGCAGTTCTTCGTGCAAAATATATCATACACGTTCTTTTGAAATGCCTACAATCTCAGCAATTTCACGCACTTTGACTCGCCGGTCATCCATTACCATACTGCGCTTGATCAACGATTTCTGCTGTTGCTACACGTTTTGAATGTCCTTCACGTGGATCATCTTCAAGGCTGGTACGGCCACGTTTAAACTCGGCAGTCCCCTTTCTTAATTGTCGAAAACGAAGGAGACGATTGCCCATAAACTTTTATGAACTTCGAATGAATTTCTTTTTGCGTTAAACCTTCTTTTACGAAGAGTTTTCGAACCTCACCATACTCAATTTTATCCATTTCTAGGGATACAGACAACACTTTTGCTTCAGACAGCTATATAAAACAAACTAATTGATAGAATGGCTTGCAATTTCACACGGAAGCTTATGACAGATATATCTACTTAGAAAAAAAATATTCCCGATAGTGTTGCCATCTATGGTCGAGTCAGAGAACTTTTCAGACCTTCCTCCTATGTGTGTTCTTATAGAAACAACGTGAGCATGGCAGGATCGAAATAGCAAGCCGTAAATTACATTACCCGAGCCAACATGCATATATATATATATATAAAAGTCAACAGACACCCCCATGGGCAAGGTGAAGTGTGCCATATAATGAGTCATATTTATAGCCGGTATATATTGGAGGAATATGATGATCCCAAGACATTGCAACGCTGTCCGGGTGAAATGGCTGTGAAAAGGGAACTTGCGGAGTTTGAAAAAGGATGATAGGATGATATGTTGCAGACCTATCTGTTTGGCAACCTGTTGAAAAGCTGGGCAATCCCAGTCCAACATCAGTGATGCACAGAGAGTCAACTGCAAGTGTAGCCCCAGTGGACTATTCCCCACGCTCACCGAACGTGACCGTAGGGTGCTACGAAGAATAATATGTATAAACCGCATTCGTCGGCGACACGTTGAATGCGGAGTTCCGAGCATCGACTGGAACACTAATCTGCACAAAAACATTCAGAACCGAGACTCACAAGATGGATTTCCATGGCAGGATCGTAATATGCAAACCCCATATTACCTATGCAAACATGCAGCGTCGTCTTCAGTGATGTAAAGAGGGTGTACAGTGGGATGTGGAAACTTGTGTTATGGAGCAACGAATTATGCTACACCCTATACAGAGCAGATGGACGGGTGGGAGTGTGTCAAATGCTCGGTGAACATCTCTTACCAGAGTGCGAAACTATGAAATTCGCAGGTGGCGGTGTGATTGTATGGTCCTGCTTTTCCTAGCTTGGTCTTGGACCAAACCAGGTCAATGTTTGTGGCACACAAACATTGAAATCCGAGAGGTATCTGAACAATCTGGACAATGCAATGCTTCCTACTTTGTGGCTTTTCTACGGAACTTTCAGCAAGACAATACACTGTCATATGTTTACTGCTCTGTAACTGCGTGGTTTGTGAACGTGAACGTCACCACACTTAACTGGCCTCCACAGATCCGTAGCTCGATCCTACTGAGCAACTTTGGGATGAACTACAGCGTTGGGTGAGGTCAAGGGAAGACCGCTTCACATCAGTTCTTAAAATACTTTAAGATATGAAATTACATCATATGCACTCTGCGCAGACTAAACCTTAACAGATTCTAATTGTTGCAAAATAAAATGGCAAAACTAATAAGTGTGTAATGTTTCTGTCGGTCATTTTTTGTATATATCTCTGTACTTTGATGCCTGAAGCAGTTGGCTTACCAACGAAACTAGTTGTGTCCCAGTATTAAACTTTTATTCTTAATTATCCCGGTAGTTGTAGTCATTAAAATTACTAAACATGTTTATAAACCGAGTCAATTTGTATACAAATTATAATATTCCTTATGACGAGAAGACCCAACATCTCATCAAAGACTACCAAAGGACACGCAGGAACATTGGACTTTTCATCAACAGACTGGATTTCTTAAAAAAGATGTAAGTGCTATTCTATTATACCTCGTTTTCTTGATTTCAAAGAATCCATCAAAACAGCTCGGACGCATAGAATTTACCACAAGGCAAAACTAGATCTTCTATCAGAACGAATTGTAAATATTAAACGCAGTCTAGTTCCTTTTTTCACCAAGAAAAATTCAAAAAAAAAATCGCTTTGAGGCTTCCTTAGACAATATGTCATGGAACAACACAAAAGAAATCAGCGCACTTTTGGCTTCCGGATCCCAAGCCATAAACATATTTAAACTTATCAAATGGCTCGATTCTCTTAGACATACACAGGAACGTTCCTCCTCTTCTTATGCTTCCTCTTTTGTTAAAAAAGTAGTTGTAAATAAATCTTCACATATCCTCACAACGGCGGAAGAAAGTGTTCTTGCAAATGGACACAATTTTTTCCTCGCTCCTAAATCCATTCCCAAAGAGCTTTTTCTTACTAAGATAGAAACTGTTGCCTCCTTACTTCCAACCTAAGACGCAAACCTACTTCGGATGGAAGCTATTTTCACAATAAATAATGCAAAACCACCTTCTTACAACGTTTCTCCTAGTGAAAGAGTGGCCATTAAAAAACTGAGAAAGAATAAAGATATTATCGTCTTTCCAGCTGACAAAGGAAATGCCACAGTGATTCTTAATAAAACAGACTATCGCAACAAAATTCCGGATTTATTAGAGGCAGATACTTATTCTGAACTTAATATGGACCCCACAAGAGAGTTACATAATAGGACCAACAATCTTCTAAAATCAAGTTCGGAATTACTTAGGAATATCCGCCTTTCGCTCAGATCCGTTCATCCTCTTATCCCACGTTTATATGGCCTTACTAAGATTCACAAAATAAATACTCCCTTAAGACCTATAGTTGAAGGCATCGACTCGCCCACATACAACTTATCTAAATATCTCGCCTCATCCTTAAGACATCTCATAGGTAAATCCTCTTCTTACGACAAAAATTCAGCTGATTTTGTGTCCAAGATCGGGAATTTAAAACTGGACAAATCAGACATGATGGCAAGCTTCGACATAGTTTCGCTTTTCACCAATGTACCAACTCAGGAAGTTCTCACTCTTTTTGTGTATATATATACACAGAAAGAGTGAGAACTGTATACAGTATATATACAGTTGGCCCTTGAAGAATGCGGATTTAAATATCGCGGATCCACTTATTCGCACTTTTTTATGAATAAATATATTAGAAAATTTTTTGAAGATTTTTGACAATTTAAAAAATCTCGCAGACTAACCGCGTAGCCTAGAAATATCGACAAAATTAAGTAAAAGGTAGGTATGTTATGAATGCATAAAATATATGTAGATACTAGTCTATTTTATCATTTATTATCATAAAATATACACAAATTCATTATAAAAAGTTAAAATTTATCAAACCTTTATCATACAAACACTCTCAGACCCCATTTGCAGTCAAGAGAAATGTAAACAAACGTAAAGAAGATGCAGTATTAAATCACAACTGCATAAAATTAGCTGTTATTAATTAGTTAAATTAATTCATTCGCATAAAAACAAACATTTTATAACGATTCATTCATTAGTGTATTACGTATCGATTACACTAGGGCTACCATAAAGCAATCATATCGCTGCTTCTCCGTTCTCAATGCATGAATCGTTATACCTGTAAATAATATGAATAATTTCTTTTTCACGTTATCTTTTCATTTTTGATGTCTAGTGTTAGTAATATGTATAACATCTACAGTATTTTGCATCATATAAGAAAATATTGATGTAAGTATTGACAGACACACGATTCATCTTTTGAACAGACGACGGAAACTTACGGTATGGATAAATACAGGACAGTACTGTAAATGTATTTTCACTTCCTTATGATTTTCTTTAATAACATTTTCTTTTCTCTAGCTTACTTTATATTCCCATTATTAATATTGAATTGCGTACTGAATTGGGTGCTGTAAGAATATAGTATATATACATGCCTACCTACAAAATCTGTGTTAATCGGTAAGGCTTCTGGTCAACAGTAGCCTATTAGTGGTTAAGTGTTTGGGGAGTCAAAAGTTATACGCGGACTTTCGAATATATATATATATATATATATATTCGAAAGTCCGCGTATAACGCGTATATATATATATATAAATTTTGTGTGTGTGTGTGTGTGTGTGTGTGTGTGTGTGTGTGTGTGTGTGTGTGTGTGTGTGTGTGTGTGTGTGTGTGTGTGTGTGTGTGTGTGTGTGTGTGTGTGTGTGTGTGTATTCTCATATATATGTTTCCAAGAAGATGCATATAAACAGATAAATCTACACCTGATTCCCGATAGGTACAGAAAAAAACAAAACAAAACAGGAAACAACCGCCATTTTTATCTCCCTCAGATAAACTCAGCTTATCTGAGGAAGACAGCACAAACGCCACCCGAACAAACAAACAAGTCTATCATAAACAAACATACTCAGCAATCTGTAAACTGAATGTTTGCTGTGATAAAAATCTAACAAAAATATTTTAATAGTACATATGTAGATACGCTGTATATTAAAAAACTCTGATATTCGCATGGAATTATTATTACGAAATTATATGTTGTAAAATATCTGTACAGAATACATCATATACTATTGAAATATAAATACAAATGGCAATATGCAGAAAAAATTATGAATATTTATATAAAATTATTCCCATTATTAATATTGAATTGCGTACTGAATTGGGTGCTGTATTATTGTATTGTAATAGTGTGTACAATATGTAAATATTTAGCTATTGAAAAATGTATATTAATATTTATAAAAAATTAGTGTTCTCTGAATTTTTGTACTGTACATAAAATAACTTTCTCTCTTTGGAGACATTGTAGCTAAAACCAATAAATGGAATGAGACCAAATTTTATATCGAGACTTTTGAAGGCATGGGAAGATGATTTCCGCGAAAAAAAAACATTTAGTACCAAAAGTCGCCGATATGGGAAATTTTGGCGCTGGCGGAGCCGAAAACAAGCGGATAATTACATCAAAGTCAGATAAAATGGAATAATAACATTTCGACGGTGTAAGCGACAGCCGCGTCACTCATTCCAGCTGGATATGTGGCGCGTTAAAAATGATAATAAGAAAAATAATAATTAAACTAAAACAACCAGTTGCCAGAGACACAGAAATCAATGTAGTGATTGAACTGACAGGAAATAATGTTTTATTCATCAGAATCAGGGTCCCCTGGACGACATACACGATTTTCAATGTGCTCACCTTTCTTGTGTACAACAAATTGCATCTGGTGTGCGACATGCTCTACAGCTGAGCGTAAGGAGTCGGATTACATATTCATAACAGCCCATTTTATGTTCTCTTTCGGGACATGCAAGTTGGGAACGCCACCAACATACACAACGGATTTCAAATACCCCACAGCCAAAAGTCACATGGAGTGATATCCGGGGATCGAAGCCGCCATGTTGTCGGAATGAACTGACTGATAACCCTCTCATTACTGAAATGCTGGCGTAAAAGGCGCTGTACTGAACTTTCAATTTGTGGCCATGATCCATCCTGCATTGAAATTATGGAGTCAAAACATTGTCTTTGCTGCAATGCAGGAATGACAAAATTTTCCAGCATTCGTCGATAAATCTCTCCAGTAATGGAGCAGGTTACAGGACCTGTAGGGGGTAATACGCTCAAAAAAGTATGGTTCTATTATGAAATCGGCTGTGAAGCCACACCACACGGTTACTTTTGGAGAATGCAGTGGTACTTGCTGGATCGCTTGGGGTTGTTCAGATGCCCAAATTCTGCAGTTGTGAGTGTTGACTGACCCATTCAGATAAAAATGAGCCTCATCACCCCACAATATTCTCCAAGGCCAGTCATTTTCGACCTCCATTCGGGCAAGAAACGTTAGCGCGCTTATCATAATCTGTGGTAGTTAGTGCTTGCGCACGACTAAACTTATACGGATAGAAGTGAAGTATTTTCCGTAAGATTTTCGAGACTGTACCATAAGCCATATCAAGTTTGCGAGCTATGGCACGAGCGCTTGAACCAGTACTTGTCCCTGTGTCGTCAAACACCGCAGTAGCAACGTCTGTTGCTGTCTCTTCTTGCACTACTTTCCGTCCTCTGCCAGGTCTAACTCCTGGTGATTCAGTTTCTTCAAACTTCTTAATCATTGCTCTCAGTGCTACAGCTGACATAGGACCTGTACGCAGGTTATGAAACTTTCTAAATTCCCGAAGGGCAGCTACGGCATTGCACTGTTTAAAATAAAATAACTTAACAAGTAAAGCACGCTGAGGCAAGGTAGGACGCATATTGAGCACGATTCGTCAGTCATTCGAATAACTGCTGAACGTTCCCAATCCCTTTATAAATGGAATTGGTGGCGCTGCTGTAACGTACGCACAGTAAAATTTGCATAATCCTTTTTACCTGCGTTTACTACAAATATTTAACTGCTCGGCTCCGCTAGCGCCAACATTTCCCCTATCGGCGACTTTTGTTACTAAATCTTTTTTTTTCTTGGAATTCATCTCCCCATGCCTTCGAAAGTCTCAATATAAAATGCGGTCCCATTACGTGTATTAGTTTTAGATACAGTGGCCGTAAATTAACTTTCCCAAAGAGGGAAAGTTAATTTACGGTCACCCTGTATAATGATATGTTTCCTGGTATATATGTAATTACTCTTTGTGATAATAAACCTTGTCATTGTAATTATAAAAATTATTTTTATTTGAATTCCAGACACTTCCTAGAGTCAAATAAAGATAGATCGGCGTATAACTTGAAATCAGAATTGCATTTGAGATTTTCTATATGATTAAAACATTTCAAAAAATAATAACTTCACAAATAAAATTTAATCGGAAACATTAAAACTAGTATGCCGTACACCGAAAACATAAAAATGCTCTACGTGGAAGGGACATAATATGTCGTCAAGCAAATTCCCTCGTGCGGAAGCACCATACCATCCTTTACCAAATCACTAATGCACTGTGAACTAATTCACAGTGCCGAGTGTTGCATTATAATTTCAAATGATGCACGCGACTTCATAACAAAGCGTGAACCATATACCATATATCCGTACTGTCAGAGTAGTTCAAGCCACAATTAAATAAGCGTCTGTTGATTACTTATAAATGTCCACTTCGTTATAGAGTGAATAAACATTTTATATAAAAAAAAATTATCCTTCAACGTTGACTGTGGATAATATTTCGGCTCCCCCAGCGTGAGCAAAACTGAAAGTGGCAATGATATAAAGACGCAAAAAGTTATTACATCATCTTAATTGAATTCATTAAAAGATTTGAGTATGTGGTGATAATAAAGAAAAATTGCATGTGATTTTCGACTGAATGAGCCAACTGTTCAAACTCTTGCCTATATATTTAGTAAATATTCAAGGATTATTAAACTAGCATTCAGAAGAAATGCGTGATAATAACCTCATTAATATCGATGAACAAGGTGAGTATAAAGATGTGAAGATGATTGCGATGAGGAAGAATGCACCAACGAAGGACATAACTTTAAAAGCATAATTATTGTTTCGAGCTATTGAAACTTTAAAACAACAAATCATGGATATGGACCCTAAGCTCGATCACTGTATGCACGTTCGAATGAATGTAGAGAAAGCTATGAGCTGTTACTGCGAGATGTACACACAGAAAAAAGTCAGTGCGAAGTATCTTGTTAAAATAGTTCTCATAATTTTCTTTTAAATACATTTTTATTTTTAAATCTTTTAACAGCATTTAAAAAGATTTTCAAGTCATGGATGAACTTACGTTTGCATCCATAGCATTAGACCGCTCAAAGAAAGTCATTCTCAGTTTGAATCCAGTCGCCGACTAGAGGAACCTTTTTCTAACCCTTTCTTTAACCGTTTTCTGAGTTAGTTCGATCAAACACGGAAAGCGATTTTTTTTCTCCTGGAAACTCGGATTTTTCATCCTATAAACTCAAGAAAATATACCATACAACCCACACTATCAATAAATGCTAGGATTAGGGACCACAAGATGGCGGCAGTTGTCATCTGTCTCTCTTCACTTGATGCCATTTATAATTAGTGTTAGTCTTGGACCACTTATCTCTGATTTGCTACCGGTGGAGACTACACTACATCTCAGTCTCCAAAAGTTAGATAAGGCTAAACTGCCTCGTCTACTCCCGATAAGGTGAATTAAAGGCGTTAGCGGAATTTTTTCTTATTATGTGAGATTAAGACGTTCCACTTAGTATTGTGTTTTCATGGGAAACCGTTTTACCCGTGTAATGCGAGGGATCCCTTTATACATTAGAAGTAGCATAGGAATGCCATGGGAAAGTTGTTAAAGGTTCCAGTGTCAGCATAGCTACTAAATTGCTATGGAATTGCGCTATAATCCTAGCCATGCTTCAGTACATTGCTATCCTCTTTTAACTCCAGTAGACGAATATGAAATTATTACTTTCAGTTTGGTGGCTTCTGAGTTTCTGATGCATTAAATATTTCAGACTGAACAGTTATGTCCGACTTATTTTTTACGTAAAGGAGAAAGATTATCAAACATAAATGGCATCTTCTTCATTATCCCTTTATAAATTATACTTTTAATGAGTGGCTTAGCTCAGCTTAATACTGGTAGTTTTTAAAGAATTTAAATTGTTACATACCTTATATTTCTCAAGACCATCCAGAAGACAGTTTATCCACTATAAAAAAATAAGTGCTTTAGTATGCCGAAAGTGTTTTAATCTCTCATTTCCATTTTCACAAAAAATCACACAATTTACATTTTTATTATAATCTCTCTGAAAATATTGCAAAAGCAGTGCAAAACTATCTTTGGCAATTTGTACTCGTCTGTCCTGTTGTGGGCAACTATGTGTTGGACAGTGCAACAAATATTCGAAAGATTACTGCTTTTGCAATGACTTAAAATGGCATATAATGCATACCTGTAATTTGCTAGCCTGGAAGGAAAAGTAAATAGCATTGCTGCTCTTTAACCGACAGTTTTTTGTTTTTTTTTAAATATGAATGCATCCACAAATGATAGCAAACCTATGGCACATTAGTTCGTATACAGAAAGATCAAATAATCCAGAAACACTGCTCTAAGGACCACACGTGAACCGTTTTCAAGACGGTTCACGTGTGAGACTACCTACAGAATGGTAGTCTCGCAACATGCAATGAAATTCTTTTGCAACCTAAATTTGAATGTTTGCATCCCACTGTGGCATGGATGTTCATGTCTTTTTAGAAGTGCGAAGTGATTTGAAAAAATTCTCTATTATCCAACTACAACCACAGCACTAAATCTGCTAAACGGTTAACACATTTTTTATAGATGAGGTTATCAGAAAATAAAAATAAAAAAATAAAAACCACAACATAGCTTAACATTCTGCTGAAATGAGACTTCTGTTTACTGCAAAGAAGAGATTCTTTGCAGTAAATAACAGTCCAATTGAGTTTAGAATTTTGTTCCCATTCATTTAATTTAAAGTTATAAGATTAAAAGTAAACTGGAGAGATTTTTAGGATTTGAACCAAACACATATGATTAGACTAGCAGGGTGATTGATTCATTGCAAATATTTCAAGATGAGTTGATGATGTAAATAGATTGATGGAATTAATCCTGTTTTGCAGGTATTAAGAGAAGGGAATGCGTCTATAAAATTGTAATGAGATGATAATTTTATTAACGTAAACAAAGTTAATCAAATTATATTAAATGCTAATCGAATCAAATTAAATATATAAAAAATATATTTATAGAAGACTTTTAATCAAATAGAACTAAATTATTAGAATTTTTATTAATAGAATCACTTCACAGTCAGTACAAGATTAAACTAAAGACTTTTCTTCTGAGATGGCAGGAAAAATATTCTAAAGAAAAAGCCAAAGATGAAAGTTATCTTAGATAAAACTCAAAATGAGTTAAATACAATTCAAAGTCTGTATTGGACTGAAATCGAAACAGTTTCAATCCTAATAAATGGAAACGATCTGAATCTAACCAACAAAACAAATTATTGTAATAATGAAACAGAAAGGTTTCAATGTAAACAGCATAGAGAGGATATAATGATTATTAACTATAAAAGATCAGCAAAATACAATACCAGTATTAAAGATGTAAATTATAATATTTTCTATTCTTGTTATATCTCTCCAGAAATACAAATCACCAGACAATTAGAGATGATTGTGTAACATCAATAAATAAAGGAAATCTTTATAAACAGAATTTATACTGGCAAACGTTTACTCGAAGAAATTGAATTACGTTCACTAGTTTAATACATTAATAATGTTATGAATTTCGCTAAAGTTTACTCAACATCAGAAGCTACCAATACGTTATTCTACACAGACACATCAAAGTAAACAGATAAAACAGTTTTAATATTTAATGGAGCAGAAGAGCAAACAGCAGGAATTGTAGAAAGAGAGAGAGAGAGACATTTTCATTTGAATTGAACCAAAATGCATCATATAATGATAGATTCACTAAAATATTGATATTAACATCTGATGATCATACAATAGCATTGAGGATAATACAGCCCCATCTAATGAAACCGATATAAAGATATTCATTGTACTGTATTTTTGTCTATAAACTGCGGGTGTTCTCCGTGCCAGTTTGTCTAGCTGCGGGAACACGAGTCGCAGATAGGAAAAACCTTTCCTCTTCCTTATGAGACCGGCTAACTCACCTTCCATTGAAAAGTCATGATAAAAAAGGCCTTCGCGTTCTAAACAGGATTCTAACGCAGATCTTTCCATCTAAAGGGCATTGCCGAAAACGACTGACCTATGGAGGCTCTTGTAGATTATATTAAGACAGTAATTTAGATTCCTTTCCAATTTCAGAAAAATGTTGATTAGAAAAGGCCTCAGTCCAATTCTCCTCATGGTGAGAAGAATCTTTAAATGGACTTTTCAATTGACGATGAGCTTGTTGATATCGTATGAATTGGCAGGATCTTTTCTCTGGAAAACTATGGTTTTTCATCCAGCATAAAGGAAAACTAGCCAAGAGAATACACAGACAAAACAAACTCTTGGTAGGGGATAAATGACACTGTATGTAGACAGTGGATAGTGCTCATGTGTAAAGATGGAGAATTACTCAGTGGAGACTGGATTATGTGGAGAGGACAGCAGTCCTCCAACAATGCGTTCTTGAACTTCTAAGAGTTGTATAATATTTTTTTAATCACTCAAACTTTATTATTATTTATATATAATATTACAATATAGTAGCCTGTGTAGCTGTGGTAGAAGTGGCGTTTGCAGTGGTAGAAGTGGCGTTTGCACTCTACAGCGCTTGACCGACGACAAAAGGCGTTCGAATCTAATCACCGACAAGAGGAACTTTTTCCTAAGACTTTTCTCGACCGGTTCCAGAGTTAGTCGATCTCTGGCACGGGCTAGCTGGTTTTTCCTCCCGGAAACTCGAGTTTTTCGTCCCGTAAACTCAAGAAAATCGGCCGTCGAACCTACACTAATTTCAGACATTAAATATATTGTGTTAGGGTTAGGGACCACGAGATGGCAGCACTTACTAGCTGCCTTCTTCACTGTGTGCCGATTAATTAGTGATAGCCTTGGGCTAACTATCTCTGATTGGCTACCGGTGGAGATTGAACTCCCCACTCAGTCTCCAAAAGTTAGATAGGGCTTAAAAACGGCCTCGCCTACTCTTATATACGGGAACAAAAAGGCGTTAGCTGATTTTCTTTCTCTTATTTACAATATATACTTGCACACAGCTAGTTACACGTAACATGCATATAATAATAATATTTTTACAACGTTTATTATTCTCTTCATAAATATACTATATTATTATTATTGTTATTGTTATTATTATTAAGAGAGACCTCCAGGGAGTCAGAGACTCAACGAGGGAGGCCACATACTACACACATCAGCTATCATACTTATTCTTGAATTCATTCATACTGCTTGCACTCACAACATCCAATGGCAATTCATTACAATCACGCACCACCCTCTAAGAGAAAAATCTAGCTCTTACACCCTTCATTCTCAGCTTCCAACGATGCCCTCCCAGTCCTTTCCCCCACCCTCCATAAATTGAAAAATCCCATCAATTGAAATCCTGTATGACCCTTTCAGCAGTTTGTAAGTCTCAATCATATCACCCCTCTTTCTCCTGTTTGCTAGTGTCTGCAATCTACAAATTCTCAACCTGTCTTCATAATCAGTATTCCACAATCCTGATATCATTTTTAACACTCGACTTTGTACTCTCTCCAATATATCAGAATCACATCGGAAACCAGACCTGTGCACAATAGTCCAAGTGGGGGGTCTTATCAAGACCTTGTAAAGAGGCAAAATAACATCCTTATCTTTACAAGTTCGTTTGAGCATTGCAATTATCTTTTGAGTTATATTTGCCATCTTTACCACATGGCCCCTGAACTTCAACTTCCTATCTATTAACACTCCAAGATCCCTAGCCTCATCAGTTTCTTCTACCCTAATCCCACCAATATGATGCGACATTGGATAGGTAATCATGCTGAAGTGAATGACTTTACATTTACTGACATTGAACTGACACCCATTTTCCCATGCCCACAATTCCAGCTGATTCAAATCATTCTGCAAGGACTGCACATCAGCAGCATTCATGATTACCCTGCCTATCTTTGCAATCATCAGCAAATAACTGTATATCGCTTGTCAGATCCTTCCCAATATCATTAATGTATAGATTGAATAACAGTGGACCAAGCACTGATCCTTGTGGTACACCACTTATATAAATAATAAAATAATAAAAAAATAAACAAATAATAAATAAAAAAAAAAATAAACAAATAATAAAAAAAGAGGATGGCTGACCTTTCAGTCAGCCATCCTCTTATCCATGCTAATGTTCTATAACCAAAACCCATTTTCTTCAATTTATGCAGCAATCTGTCAGGTTGTATTCTGTCAAAAGCCGTAGCAAAATCCAAAAGTATCATGGTGTATCCATTCCCCTTGTCTAGTTCAATGATAACATTGTTATAGAATGAGAGCAAGTTGCTAAAACATGACCTTCCCTTAGTAAACCCATGTTGTTCATTGCAAAGTAGAGATTCACTGTCAACCCATTTCTGAATGCGGGCCCTAACTAATATTTCTAAAATCTTCACCACCACTCCTGAGATACTAATTGGTCGATAGTTGGATACATCGGTCTTTGTACCACTCTTATGCAATGGAATTACCATACATTCCTGCGGAATCTTCCCTATTCTGAGACTCATATTAAACATCCTGGTCAAAGGAATGATCAATTCAGCTGAACACTCTTTTAGCACACATGCTGATATTCCATCAGTCCGTATTGCTGAATTCTTATTCTGTTTGTGCTCTAATATCTCTGCCTCACACACATGCATTTCTTCATCTAGTGAAGAGGTAACAGTGAGCTCAATATTACATTCACTAGGTTGATAGCTTTTAACGAAATGGGCACTGATTAACTGAACAACCTCTTCTGCATCAGTAACCCTCATTCCATCTGGATTTAGAAGAGTTATTCTTTCATATTCGTTCTTTCTTTTACTTGCATATCGATAGAATTCTTATGGGTTGTCTTTAGCATGCAGAGCCAGTTTCTTTTCATAATCAGACTTTGCTTTCCGTACAACAGTTGTGACTATTCTAGCCTGCTGCTTATAACGTTCATAACGGACGTCATCTTTATGCAAAAGGTATTCCTTTCACATCATCCTTTTCTTACGAATCTCTTGCTTAATAAGATTACACATCCATTTGACTCCTACTCTATTTATTCTTCGAACTATCGGGACACATTCTGATATCGCATTATTTAAATATTGTTTAAATGCTTCCCATGCACTGTCGATATTCTTTCCATCCAGCAACCGATCCCATTCCACTGTGTGTTCTGTTTTGGCAGTATACTTCTCAGTTGGTCATAATTTCCTGCTTTGTAGTTCAACATGTAACCTTTTCTGACATTCATAAATTAGTCACTTCCCAAGTGAGTACCGCATGATCACTGTCACCAACTGGAGACAGAATAGTTACGTCTTTAACTGAAATGCCCTCTAACACTATAATCAAATCTAGCACTCTTTGTCCTCGAGTTCCTTTATGTCACATGCGGGACAACTTCCTCACATGCTGCGTGAGGAAGTTGTCCCGCAACAGCTCAATAAATGCATTTTCATTCTTCTCATGAGATTCTACTGCTACCCAATCAATATTTGTATAATTAAAGTCTCCCATTATGATTACTGTTTTCTCGCTCAACTTTTCTATTTGGTGATGCATTTCTTCATCACCAGCAACTGATCCACCAGGTCTGTAACAACACCACACTGTGTAATTTGTCTTATTAGATTCCTCTTCACACCAGATGGCTTCAAACTCACTGCGACGTGAAATATTGTTAGTAGTAATACTATTCATAAGTCTTAACTCTAACTGGATTTAAGTCATCCAATATCATTAGCAGCAGGCCCCCTCCTCTCCTATCCACCCTATCCTTCCTAAAAATACCGTACCTATGACACTCGATACCAATTATTAGGTCTGATTCTGATAGCCAGGTCTCACTAATTTCTACAATCTCAGGTCGCAACATATTGACTCTACCCCTTTGTTTCTGATACTCCTAGCATTCGTGTACAGACATAATAATCTACCTGCATATTCTTTAGTATACCCTTGTTTTCAGTCTGCCTGACCCAATTGGACAACTTGCAGATCTCTACTCTTCTCTAATGCTTTACACATGTAGACATCTTTGCACACATATGATGGGTCCGAATCGGACGAACACAAACCCGAAATCGTTCTCACTTCGTCAACATTCCCATTCCCATCATTAACACAGTTATATACCATTTTCGCTCTTACACTCACATTCACATCATTCCTCCCTTTATAATTTAGTTTCTCTGACTCTCTGTGTTAGGTCTCATACCAGTTATTAGTTTTTCCAGACTCCTGATACCAAACGAATTCAGATGTAGGCCATCCCACTTATGCAAATCCAATCTTCGCTCAAACTCACTTCACACATCCAAAAACTCGCATCCATTCCTTCTTCATAGGCAACATTGAATTGTTTGCCATCATAGCCCTTCTTTTTGATTCATTTTTGTCATAGCGTGGTAAAATACTAACGATTTTCACTTTCTCACTCTTCACTCTCGCCTCTTCCAGCAACCCTTTCATATCCTCTCTCATACTGAACTTATCACCAATTAAATCGTTCGTACCTACTACAACTACCATTTCATTTACTTTCCTTTTCTGTTTTTGAATTACTTGAGTTATATTTTTAATTTTCGCTCCAGGAAAACTCGATGTTATAACTCTCTCATCTATAGCATGTTTTTTTATTGAGTCACCATACCAAATAATTTCTTTCTTTTTACTGACAACGTCACTTACCTGATTTTCATTATTTTTTGACTTACCTGTTTCCTTGCTTTGTTGTTTCTTATTTTCCTGTTCATTTTTCTTTTTCTCCCTGTGCTCATTTAAATGTCTCTCAACTTTTTGCAATTCCCGCGTTGTCTCTCTGATGATCTGCTTCAATCCTCCGTGTGCACAATAACCTCGTTAGCAGGGCTAACCTTCTTGTTCTCGCCTGCGGTGCTTTTCTTAGCATTACCGTTCTTGCCCTTTTTGGTGCCATTTTGAACGTATACTAAATATTAAAATGTCTTAATAAAAATATATGATACAATAGTAAATACACCATAAAATACTAGACGCTACCCTAGTATACTACAAAACACTAATTTTCTAAGGAAAAACACAATAAAAACAGACAAAAATCAACTTTACAGGCGCACTCCTATAAATTTGGTGATATATATATATTTATATATATATATACACGGTCTATATATAAATGCTTTTTTCCGGTTGACGTGTAGATTATATAATACACATGCCCACGGACTACTACTGCTTGGGCATGGTTTAACTTTTTTGCAAAGGGGTTGGTTTTGGATATGGTGTGTTTGTGTCCTTGTAATGGTGATTGAGAGGGGTATGTTATAGGTGTGTGTGTGTGTGTGTGTGTGTGTGTGTGTGTGTGTGTGTGTGTGTGTGTGTGTGTGTGTGTGTGTGTGTGTGTGTGTGTGTGTGTGTGTGTGTGTGTGTGTGTGTGTGTGTGTGTGTGTGTGTGTGTGAGAGAGAGAGAGAGAGAGAGAGAGAAATTTCTCTAATTTTTATTATCACTATAATATTTATACATATGGCCTTTTTCAGCACTCGGTAGGAACCTAGGTTTCTTTCGTCAAACGGCAGTTTGTTTATCATGCCAGGTATGTAAAAATTTCGGGTGGCTTTGCTATCGTGATTATTATACCTATATGTTTGTTCACTGTGGTCTTGTAATCTGATATGTTGTTCTGGTTACTCTGCAGGTTGGACGGAAGTAATGTTTTAACATGACTGTCGAGGTGCATAAGCGTTTCACTTCAAATATCTTGTGTTCTGTCCTTGCTGCCCGTATAAGTGTGGACTGTTCGCTTTGTTCCCAGAATATCAGTTTTACCATTTTATTTTGCAACCATTGTAATCTTTTGAGTTTGTAGTCTGCGTACGATGCAATTGCGTATATTAAAATGTTTTCACATAATGCTTTATAGATTAGTATTTTTGTGTGTGTCGGAGCAGTCTCTTTTAATCGATATAGTTTGCTTGCTATTACACAGTCCAATACAATTTTTGCTGACTTTTATGAGACTTGTTTTTTACTAATTTGGGTGCTGATTTCAAATATCAAAAGGAAAATGCCATGGAGGAAAAACCTGACCTGACGTGATAGAGAAAAATGGGTCAGGTTTTTCCTCTATGGCATTTTTCTTTTTGCTAATTTGTAAGTTTTTGATATTTTTAAGGAGGCAGTACTATTTAGAGGATCAAAAAAATCGATTTTTTAATATTATTTTCTGAAAGTACGCACTTTTAAAAATCTATTCCTAACTTTTTATCAAGAAATTCGAAAAATTCCCGAAGATATAGCCTATTATTCAAAGCGGTGCGCAGATCAGAATCGGAGCGCTCACCGCTCTCGCTTGTTAGTAAACGAATAAATGCGTAAGAACCTGCAACGGCACGTACTGGCGCTTTGAATGCGAGAGAGGCCGATAATTAGATACATAACTACTTAACAATATTCATTAAAAATTAGAAGAATATTTATAAAAAAAAACAATTTTACTTACACATGAGTTTCAGGGAATAAATTTTTGTTTATAGCAATTTCTGCTGTGTGTTCTGTTTTGGCAATCCCTTTGAATACACCAACAGTAGTCGGCCATCATGTGAGAATCCCATCTTCCTTGCTACCGATCTTCCATAGTTTTTAAGTCTTGACAAGCGAGAGCGGTGAGCGCTCCGATTCTGATCTGCGCACCGCTTTGAATAACAGGCTATATCTTCGGGAATTTTTCGAATGTCTTGATAAACAGTTAGGAACAGATTTTTAAAAGTACATACTTTTAGAAAATAATATTAAAAAATCGATTTTTTTGATCCTCTAAATAGTACTGCCTCATAAAAACTATCAAAAACTTACAAATTAGCAAAAAGAAAATGCCATAGAGGAAAAACTGACGTGATAGAGAAAAATGGGTTTGATATTTGAAATCACCGCACCCAAATTAGAAAAAAAAAAAAAACAAGTATCAGATCATAATCAGCAGAAAATTTTTTTTTTTTTGTTGGCCAGTGTTATCCTTAGTTTGTGTGTAGGTAGTTTATATGGCTATTCAAACTTTGATCAGTTTGATGTAGTTTAAGGATGAGTGCTTTATGTATAGGAGGATGGATGGCGAATAGTGAGATATTTAGTTTTATGGGTTGGGTTTGGGGTTTTATGAATGTCATTAGCTTTGTTTTTTCAAGGTTTATATATATGTGTGTGTGTGTGTGTGTGTGTGTGTGTGTGTGTGTGTGTGTGTGTGTGTGTGTGTGTGTGTGTGTGTGTGTGTGTGTGTGTGTGTGTGTGTGTGTGTGTGTGTGTGTGTGTGTGTGTGTGTGTGTGTGTGTGTGTGTGTGTGTGTGTCGTCGTTTTTGGTTAGCTAGCTAGTGATTTGACTAATGTCGTGTTGCATATTTGTGTAAGCGATATTTGCACTGTTGTGAATGGATACTATGACCATGTCGTCTGCGTATTGGAAGATTTTATTTTTTAGGGGAAGATGGATAATATTATGTGTGTGTATATGTTAAACAGAATGGGAAGTAGAACAGCTCCTTGTGATACCCCACAGGTTACCGGTACCTCTTTGCTGTGCGCTGATCTTATACGTGTGATGAGTTCTGTTTTTCATGTATGCTTTAAACCACTGGAGTAGACGACCTCCGATTCCGATATATGGAAGTTTGTTCAAACAAGGTTTTGTGTGTTACTGTATCAAACGCTTTTGTTAGGTCAATGGAAACGACTAATATTATTCTATTTTTATCCAATGCTGTGTTTATTAGGTCTGTGAAATCTTCCAGGAGTGTTGCGGTTTCTTTATTTTTTGAAAGCCATATTGTGTTTGTGGGATGATTTGGAATATTTCAGTGATGTGGAGAGTTTGCAATACACAATGCGCTCCACGATTACAGACAATGTGGAGATGGGTCTGTAATTACTTATATGGCTTCTTTTTTCATGTTTATGTAAGGGAGTGATTAATGCAGTCTTTAGTGTTTCAGGTATGTGCCCCGTTTCGAAGACTTTATTTAACGGTTTTAGTATAATTGAACATAGGTTGGTTGAGTGTTTTTTTTAAAAAAATCTTTTGGTCTGATTCCGCCTATCCCTGGTGCTTAGGGTTAATTTATTGAATTGCAAGGGATAGTTCTTCTTTTGTTACTGTGGGGAACCTCATCGATTGGGTTGCTCGTGGACCTAGTGGACAATGTTTCTTTGTCTGAGGATAGATTGTTTCCTGCAGTTTTTGGACAGAGTTCACGTGCTGATTAAAGTTGTTTGCCAACCTACTAAGCAATTTAAAACACATAGACAACTACAGAATATAAAACACGAAATCTGGACGCTATACCAACACAGTTCATATAGTATTAACACTTATATACACATCACAAATCACCAGCGTCCAACGTTCTACATTCAATCCGTAAACAGTGCCAAACAATATAAATAGTGAAGGCTAATCCCATGCTATTCATAAAAGCTAACCTTAGCTTTGAAGTATGTGGGATTAGCTTGTCTCAATCAATTAATCCTCATAATCATAGACTGCAAATTATTATTATTATTATTATTATTATTATTGAAAGAATTTGAAATTTGAATTGAAAAGCAAGCAGTCGCAAGCATGCTATTTCGATGCTCCCATATTTAAAGTTGCAAAGTAGATCTTTTCTTGTGAATTAAAATTTAAAGTACATCAGTGAACTCCGTTCTTCAAGACGAACATATAGATGTAAAAATTGTAAGTATCTGTTAAGTAATAAGTAAAATATAAGTATTCAAAGTTCGAAGTATACGTTGGTCAACTACGCGAGAAGAGAACAAAGGAAGACGCCATATTAGAAAATACAGGAAGATCGTCAAACAAGAAATATGAAGTGCTACAAATGCCAAGAAGACCTAACCGGGGAAGAAAACCACGTAACATGTAGGAACTGCCAAAGAAACATGCATTTTTTATGTTCAGGATTGTCCGAGACTACTTGGAAGCGAAAATCAAACAAGAATCGTGACGAGTATAAGTGTCCCCATTGCAGAGACAACAAAGGAACGTCGCCTTCGACCGCAGGCGGAAAACAGCCAATGCAGAAAACAACTGCAGGCAGTAAACAGCTATCAACAACAGAGGGAATTAAAAACAAAGAAAACAACAACGGAAACCCAGGTGAGCCATCTTTAAATGCATTACTTGAAAATAGATTACAAAACCTAAAAGACTGTTTAATCGATTTTGTTGGAGAACTATTTAAAAAACATTCCGCACAAATTACAGAAAAATTCAACCAATATGAGGAATTTATTAAATTTAATAATAACTCGATAGAAGGTATGTTACAGACCGTTAGAGAAATTAAAAACTGCGTCAAAGAGCTAACTGAGAGACAGCATAATTTAATTAAAGAGACAACGGACCTACGGCAAGAACTAAACTCTCTAAAGCAACAGTACGAGCTCTCAAACCAACAGCAGCACAAAAATGACCTCCTCATAAATGGCCTCCCAGAAATAGCTACGGAACATCTAAGAGACACTGTAATACAACTAAGCCAAAAAATCGGCTCTCCCATTGAATCAAGAGACATCCAGTCAGTGCATCGGTTACCACAAAAAAGGAAAAGAGAAAATAATACCCGTCCTTCTCCCGTCGTAGAGCGACTCACCAACAGCCTAACAAAAACTACACTTATAAAAGCTAGCAGGATTAAAAATCCAGTAGTAAAGGATCTGAAAGGAGACCACGACAACACCCCAATATACTTGTCTGAATACCTTACTCCACACTATCAGAAAATATTCTACCAAGCAAGGAAAGTAAAAACAGAAAACAATTACCAGTTTATATGGATAAGATACAGCAGAATATTCCTTAGAAAGACACAAGACGCAAAATCAATCGAAATAAAATCCGTAGATGACCTCAACAGGCTGTCACATTGAAAAGAATATTGACAACTCGTAAAGAAGGACCAGCACCCCAAACAACATGAATGCACACCATCAAGCAGACGTAATCACCCCGGAACATGATAATTGCCACATTCTGAAATCAATATCAGAATGGAAACAACTGATAATCCCCAAAAAAAGACTATCTATTCTCCACATACATCAGAAGCATTCAAAAATACTGGCTGACCCTGCAAGCTTATCTGAAGGAAGATATAGACGAAATACACATTTTAATACTGACTGAAGTATCTACGACATAGGAAAAGGCATCCTCCTACCAAATGCCACACTTCCAACAACACAAACACTGCAGACAAACAAAACGAGGCGGTGGTATCATAATATTTACCAAACATAAACTAGAAGTAACAGAAATAAACTATAAATTAGAATACGCAGAAAACATATGCATCGAAATTAAAAACATCAAACAAGAAAACTCCCTGATATTAAACGCAATATACAGACCACCCAACTTAAGCACCACAAAATTCCTAGAAAAACTAAACAGATGGCTTTCGGCCACGAAAGTAGGCACCTCAAAATACTTGATAATAATAGGAGACATTAATATAAACATTAGGAACATAAATAACAACACAGAACAATACCTAGACCTATTATCGGCATATAATAGGTCATAACCCCATCCATACAGTCGTATACACGAGAAGAGATAGTCGGAAACACAACAACCTCAACCTGCATTGATCATATAAATATAAGGGCCCTCGAAACAGCCACATAGCAGCCGTCATAACATGCAAACTAGCAGACCATTATTTCACAGCATTGCAGTTACACACTGAACCAGAACCCATAACAATCACTGAGACTACAAAACAGTATCATAGCATTGTAAACGAAGCAATAGTGAACGATGAAATCAGAAAAACAGACTGGATGTAGATAGCATCTTTAGACTCTGCTGAAGCTGTATATAATAACCTTAAACTTGCATTTAACAAAATATATAACAAAGCATTAACAAAAATAAAAATACGCCCCCAAACGAAACAAAATCCATTAATAACATACAACATACTAACAGACATACAAAGAAAAGATGCCCTATGGAAACAACTGAAGAAGTCGCCGAACAATATCGCTTTAAAAGCTGAATACAAAAGAAAACGGAATCTCCTAACAACACAGATTCGAACGGCAAAAAAAAGAAACTATCACAGCAGCAAATTAACAACAGCACAGAATGACATAAAGGAAACCTGGCACCTGATTAATGAAATGCTGGACAATATACACAGAACCACTGCCACAGAAACAATAAAACACAGCTTTGCCTGCGACCCCAAATCCCTCAAACAGTTGGCAAACAACTTTAATCAGCACTTCGTGAACTCTCCAAAAGCTACAAGAAACAACCTTTCCTCACACAAAAGAACATTCTCCACTAGGTCCACGAGCAACCCAGTTCGATGTGGTTCCCCACAGTAACAAAAGAACTATCACTGGCAATTCAACAAATTAATCCTAACAAAGGACCTGGGATAGACGGAATCAGACCAAAAGACATCAAGAAACACTCAACCGACCTACTTCCAGTTATACAAAAACTGTTAAATAAAATCTTCGAAACGGGACACATACCTGAAACACTGAAGACTGCATTAATCACACCCATACACAAACAGGGAAAAAGAAACATAATAAGTAATTACAGACCTATCGCCACGCTGCCTGTAATCAACCAAATCATGGAGCGCACTGTACATCAGAAACTCTCCACATACGTTGAAAAAATTCAAATCATACCCAAAACACAATATGGTTTTCAAAAAAATAAAGGAACAGCAACACTCCTGGAAGATTTCACAGATCTAATAAACGCTGCATTGGATAAAAACAGAATAACATTAGTGGTCTTCATTGACCTAACAAAAGCATTTGACACACTAACACATAAAACCTTGTTAACGAAACTTACCCATATCGGAATTGGAGGTCGTCTACTCCAGTGGTTTAAAGCATACACGAAAAACAGAAAGCACATCACGCGTATAGGATCAGCACACAGCAAAGAGGTACATGTAACCTGTGAAGTACCACAAGGAGCTGTCCTATCTCCCATTCTATTTAACATATACACACACGACATAAGCCAACTCCCCCTAAAAAGTAAAATCTTCCAGTATGCAGACGACATGGCCATAGTATCCATTCACAACAATGCAAATATCGCTTACAAAAAAAATATGCAACACGACACCAATCAAATCACTAACTAATTAACCGAAAACGGCATATATATAAACCCAGGAAAAACAAAGCTAATGATATTCAAAACCCCCCAAACCCTGCACATAGAAACTAAATATCTCACTATCAAACATTCATCCTCCTATACACAAAGTGCAGAACCTAAAATCACAACCATCACACAGGTGAAAACAACACGCTACCTTGGACTTCACTTCGATGCTGATCAAAGTTGGAATAGCCATACAAACTACCTACATACCAAACTTAGGATAATAGCAACAAACTATACAGATTAAAAGACATTGCCCCAACCCATATAAAAATACTAATCTATAAAGCATTATGTGAAAACATTTTAAGTTATGCAATCACATCATACGCATTCTGCGCAGACTACAGACTTAACAGGCTACAATGGTTGCAAGATAAAATGATAAAACTGATATTCTGGGAACAACCCACTCTTATGCAGGAAGCACGGACAAAACACAAAATATTTAAGGTGAAACACTTACGCCACTACACAGTCATGTTAAAACACTACTACAGCCCAACATATAGAGTAACCAGAACAACATATCAAATAACAAGACCACAGTCAACAAACTACATAACATATAAGTACAACAATCACCACTGCAAAGCCACCCGAAACTTCTACGTACCAGACATGATAAACAAACTGCCATTCGACAACAGAAACCTAGGAACATACAGAGAGCTGAAACAGGCACTATATAAATATAGCGAGAATGAAAATTAGAGCAATTCCTGTTTCTCTCTCCCCCACCATACATACACACATACAAACCTATGACAACCCCCCCCCCTCTCAAAAACTATCACTACAAGAACACAAAGAAACAAACACACCATGTCTAGATCCAACCCTATTTTCACAAAAAAAAAAAGAAAAAAAAGTTAAACTGTAATAGTAGTCGAAGTCTTTCAAGCACGTACCAACAAACAGTAAAATCAACACCTGGCTTGTGACCAGTATAGGAACACAACCATGAAACCACCACCCTCTGTCATCTATTATCTTCCTCAGATAAGCTCTGCTAAGCTTCGAGGAAGCAAATTACTAACTTGCAAGTATCTGTTATACACACCTGTAATGCGTTATAAATATTATATATATATAATTACTACATCAGCTATGTATGCAATTCATCTGAGACATAAAAAAAAAATATTCTGTATAATCCTTATTGTAAATACTGTAAATATTATTACTGTATGTAACTTATACTGAGACATAATAAAATGTTTAAAAAAAAAAATTATTATTATTATTATAAAAAGACCTCTATGGAATCAAAGACTCATCGTGGGAGGTCCACTGTTGTACATTCACTTTATCACACAGCGTCTTTACTATAATCACTCTCTTTGCGCTCACCACACTCTTGGGAAATGCATTCATTCACTACTCACCACTCTCCATTCAAAAAACCTACTCCTCACTCCCTTATTCATACTCTCCTTATACAGTTTCTAGGGATGACCTCTTGTTCTCTTCTTATCTTCACCCATTCTGTGCAAAACCTCCCCGATATTAATCTGGTAATAACCTCTTAACATCTTATATGTCTCGATCTGGTATATCTGATATTGAAGGTGAATTTTTCGTCTATTGTTACTCCTAGGTATTTTAGCTCATTAGCTACATCGAGAACTTTCCGTTTAGGAAGACTATAACAGGTGGTTTTGATTTTTTGCGTGAGATGTGAAGCACTTTAGACTTGGTGCTATTGAAGGTCACTTTCTTCTCGCGTGCCCACTCAGCAATTTGAAAGAGTTCTTTGGCCGTTACTTCTAACTGTAAGCCGTCGCGTCCCCGAATCATTATCATCGCATCATCGGCGACAGCTATGACTTTTGTTTCAGTAGTGAAAGGAAGTCTTAATAGCGAGTCGTACTGGATGTTCCAGAAACCCGGCCCACAGCAGGAACCTTGCGGACAGCCTAGTTTGACTTTTTTCGTTACAGTTGTGGTTTTTAATGTCATAATTGCTCTTCTGTCTGAAAAAATATTTTTTGTAAGGTAGAGTAAGTTTTTCTGGCATTTTAAATCTCTTAATTGATCGATTATGGCTAGCCACCACGCAACATAGAATGCTCCTTGTGCATCGAGTGAGTTCAGTAGTACGTTTTTTTTTTTTTTCCTGTAGACTGTCTTCTGCGAATTCTTTAACCTCCATAATTGCGTCTACTGTGCTGGACTGAGGTCTGAATGCGTATTGATTGCTGCTTAATAGGTTTCTTGAGTAGAGTGCATTATTCGGTTTATTAGGAGTTTTTCTAGTACCTTACCAGCACCGTTTATGAGCCTGATTGGTCTGTATTTGTTAATTTCGTCGGATGTTTCTTTTCCTGGTTTGATTTTTCCATATTGAAGGAAATCGTCCTCTTTTTTAGGTGTGTGTGTGTGTGTGTGTGTGTGTGTGTGTGTGTGTGTGTGTGTGTGTGTGTGTGTGTGTGTGTGTGTGTGTGTGTGTGTGTGTGTGTGTGTGTGTGTGTGTGTGTGTGTGGTATATTTTTCATGCGCATAAATACAGTAAATAGCAAAAAATAAATTTATTCAGATATGATGAGAAATATTAGTATTACTCTCTGTAATGACACAAAACTATAAGTAAATCATTTTGTTTCTCTTTAAGAGCTAATCACTTAATTCAAGTATATATGAACAAGTCATACCTGACCATTGACCGTTGTGTTCTGGCAGTATAATGATTTTATCTGTTTAAACTGACCCCGTTTTTCAGTTAGGATATTTCCACCATAACCAATATGCATTTTAGCACAATCTCCAATTATCTCAAGTCCCTGAAACAAGTTAAAACTAGATATAATACATGAAGTTTACTGTGAAAATCGCAAATACAACAGAAATCAGAAACAAATATAGCAATAGATTCTATATTCAATATTTGGCAATGTAAAATTCATTTCTGATATTTCTTGATTTTTGAACTTGTGTGAAGGAAACTGTACCTACATAACCTTTATTAGAAACAACTGGGAACAGTCATATCAAAAAAAAAAAAAAAAATATATATATATATATATATATATGGGAATAAATTTTTAACTTGGGTATATTGTATATTAGGATAACCAAGCAATTTTATATGCTTGGTTATTTTAGCTCCTAATCCCAAGTGTGCAAACAATTAAGTTTGCGCCTGAAACAAAGTTCAAGTCTAAAGATGGTACAACACCAGGGCAGCTCATTGTAAAGGTGGTTAAAGCTTTGATCACTATTCTTAGTATTTTCCCATAATGTAAAGCACATCTCACTAGAAGATGTATACTGCAATGCATTATGGGTGGGGTCACTACCCAGACCGGTCTAGCTACTCACTGAGGAGACCTCAAAAAAGGTCGAAACCGGTCTGGGTAGTGACCCCACCCATAATGCATTGCAGTATACATCTTCTAGTGAGATGTGCTTTACATTATGGGAAAATACTAAGAATAGTGATCAAAGCTTTAACCACCTTTACAATGAGCTGCCCTGGTGTTGTACCATCTTTAGACTTGAACTTTGTTTCAGGCGCAAACTTAATTGTTTGCACACTTGGGATTAGGAGCTAAAATAACCAAGCATATAAAATTGCTTGGTTATCCTAATATATATATATATATATATATATATAACATTTCTGGAACAATCACATACTTTTACAGTGTAGTTGGGAAGTTTATTTAATTAATAAAAAGAGTAATTCTGTTTAGCATATCCTGTGTCTCAATGGTCACTTTCATGAAGCTAAGGTGTAGAAGTCCATTACGTGTTTCAGTCACCGGCTAAAGGAAATTTTCTATCCTCTGCTCGCTGATTTAAAATTTGGGGATTTTAATACCAAACGTAGCAAAACTCGTCCGATGCCATACAGATACATTCAGATAAATACTAGTTAGGATTAGTTACACTGACTCACTTCTTTAACACATCATAAATATGCGTTCAATCTAGGGGATGGTGAGAGGTGAAAACTGATTACCTACCGATTTACCAAAGATTAGATAAAACAGGGCCGCTTGCTTCTTTGAGGATTGAAAAGGAATTAGAGGATTTTTATTCATTTATTCTTAAGTGTATAAATGTGTTTAATTGCATTAACGTTTAGTGGTCGTTATTTAATATTTATTATTTTAGAGACAATCCTTAGAAGTTTTGTAGTATGTCATCGTAGTCATCGGCGGTAAAAACGTTGCACTATATTTGGGAAAATTCTGCCTCAGACTTCAACCTTACAGCTGCCAATTCTATACAAATCCTAAATACGTTCAATCATGGGATATTGCTCAGATATACGGAGTGGTGTACCAAAATCCTTTTAAAGATTGCTCGATTCTATCCCGAAGTGGGCAATCTAGTTAATAAATGATCACTTTCTCAGAGATCCAATTCAATCCTCCCTCTCCATTAATATTCAGTTTCCACCTTATGCCTTTTCTACAGATAATTTCATAGAAATTATTCCGCTACTTTCCTCCAAAATCGTAAGAACAACAACTACGACTAACTAGCATCCTTTCAAAGTTCAGCTTGAAACTCACCGAATCAATTTCACTGCCTCCTCTTTCATTCTGTCTACTTATTTTCTTTGGAACAGCCTCACCCCATTTTCTCCTTTCCTCCTCTTCTTCTTATCCAAGAAGATAAAAAGGAAGTTCCTCCTTCCTTTGTATCCTCTTGCCCTAACACACAGCACTGATTTAATGTAGGTCTTATGACATTTCGTATGGGGGTCAGATATATATTTTGTTTTGTCAGATGTATACACTGCTTGTAAAAAACTCAAAGGACACTACAGTTTGAGGAGCAAACAACTATGGTGCCCTCCTTAATAAGATGTAGGCCTTCCTTTCGATGAGATCACTGCAGCAATCATACGGGGAATACTTTCGACAAGTGTGCGTTAGCGATCAATGGGAATTTTGGATCATTCTTCCTGTTTCCATGTGATGAGGTCCTGGACACTTGTGCGGCGGAGCTTCTTCGTCCGACGCTCCAGTTCATCCCTAATATGTTCAGTAAAGTTCAGATCAGGGCTCTTTGTAGAGCAGCCAAGTGTGGTGACATTCATGTCCACAAACCACACAGTTACAGCAGCAGCGTTATGACACGGTACATTGTCTTGCTGAAAGAGACAATAGTCAGCTCTTTCGAAATGCAATGTCCAGAATGTTCAGATACCTCTCAGAGTTCAATGATGGCAGCACCACATAGAGGTCTGAGGCCCAACCAGGAAAAACAGGACCATATCATCACACCATCATCTACAAATTTCATAGTTGGGGCTATGCACTCTGGTAAAAGACTTTTACCGGGCATGCGCCATTCCTACACCCGTCCATCTGCTCGATAGAGGGTGTAGTGTGGTTCGTGACTCCATAATACAGCTTTCCAAGCTTTCAAGTCACACTGTTCACTACCCTTGCACCACCGAAAAAACGACGGTGCATGTTGGTTTAGGTAATATGGGGCTTGCATACTCTGGTCCTACCAAGGAAATCATTGTGAGTCCCGGTTCTGAACGTTCTTGTGCAGATTCGTGTTCCAGAATGCTCGGAACCGCGCAACGTGTCGGCAGACGAATGGAGGTTTTTACATATTATTCTTCATAACACCCTACGGCCACTTTCGGTGTGTGGTAGGTCGTCCACTGCAGGTAGCACTTGCAGTTGATTCTCTGCGTAATCATCTCAGTGTGGTATCACTGATGTTGACCTAGGATTGCCTAATTTTTCAACAATTTGCCAAACAGATAGGCCTGCAATATGGCATCCTATCAGAACATCTCTTTCAAACTCCGTCAGTTCTCTTCTCGCAGCCATTTTACCCAGACGTCATTGCACTGATTTGGGAGAATCATATCCTCCAGATTCATACCGGGTACAAAACATGACTCATTACATGGCACAATGCACCTTGTCCGTGAGGGGGGGGTGATACATTGACTTCTTTCCATGCAGTGTACACACACCTAATGGCCACTGAATTAGAAACCTTTATGCTGATGTACGTAAAAGTCACTTACTCAGCGTATATACAAAATACTTGGTCATGCATGTCACCATGTGTTCTGGGAAACTATTTCAGAATGCTACTGGTCAGTAATTGTCAGCAGTGTTGATAATAAAGGGTAAAACGAAAGGTCTTTCGGAGTTCGATAAAGGACTTATTGTGGATGCCCATCTGGATGGAGCCACGATTTGGAAACAGCAGAGCTGACTGGTTTCTCAAAAGGTGAGATATTCCGGTTGTTTAATTCGTGGAGGAATAACCCAGATTGTTTGTCTAAGAAGCGTAACTGTGGTGCTAAGACAGCCTGATGGTATGGTCAGGAACGAGATCGGCGTCGTCTGAGAAGGCTTGTACGGACAAATAGAACTTCATATGTGCAGCAATTGACCGATTTATTTAATGAACACTGTCCCGACCTATATCTCACCGAACTATGAGCAAGGAGTTGAAGAAGGTCGGTATTGTCGCTCGTATGCCTATACGAAAACTAATGATTTGTGCGAAACCGGAAAGTTCGTCTACAGTGGTGTCAGGAACACCGTGACTGGAACACAGGAAGACTGGAAAAAAGTCATGTGGTCCAACGAGTCACGGTACAGTTTGTTCTCTACCGACGGAAGGCAAAGAGTTTGGTGGAACTACATGAAGCAATGAACCCTGTTTGTCTTGTAAACACAATGCAAGAATCTGGAAGTGGTTTCATCATGTAGGCCATGTTCTTTTAGTACGGAAATGGGTCCCCTGATATTGCCGGTAGGTTGGGTGTCCTCCAAGAAATATCTGAACATTGTTACCAACGAAGTCCAAATCCCTGTAAATTCGACGTTTTTATCCAGCAGGTGATGGTTGTTTCATGGACGACAATGCAATTGCCCATCACGCAAGAATTGTTCAGTAGTGGTTCAGCGAGCATGACAGCGACTTCCACCATCTTCTATAACTACCACAAAACCGGGATATCAGTCCCATTCAGAATGTATGGAACATGTCAGAAAAAGAGATCCTGAAGCAAAGTCCTCCTCTGTCAGATCTAAGCCAGTTACCAATTATAGGACTGTCTGGTGAATGTCTGGTATGCTGTAGACGTAGATGCAATCGAACACCTTGTGGTAACTATGCCAAACCGCATATGTGCTGCAATTCAGGCTAAAGAAAGTCCAAAACGGTATAAAGTAAAAGTTTTGTGACATTCTTATTTATATATAGCAAAGTGCCAATGAAAATATCTTTAGAAAAAGCATAAGGCCAAAACAGAATGTATGGTAGAAAATATATTGGGTGTTTCTGTGAATATAGAAAGAGACAGAGAAACAAGACAGAATATATTTGACTACTAGTATAGGATAAGAGATGAATAAGAAACTGAAATGGATAAATTAAGATGAAAATGAAATCTGCTCAACTATAGAAAATTATAGACTAGAAGAGGAACATGAGAAAAAGGAAGGAAGTTTTATGAAGTTCTTTCCTTATTCTCATGAGAAAATATCTCAAATACGAAGTTATGTAATTGACCTGGGATTGAAGAGCATTTCATTTGGTTAGAAAAACAGAGGATTTACTTATTTAGCCTCCACGTGAAGTGGGTTTATAGTTTTCATGGGAGTATGCCAGACATATAACATTATAAATCGCCTCCTCTGTCAAAGTGCCTATTCATTTGTCTGTTTGTCTACCTTCTGGGATACATAACCGAGCTTCCTAGGACAGATATCATCACAAGAGTGTAATCAGGCTTCGGGAGAAAATTCGGTATAAATGGGTTTTTCGCAACGCGTGTTGGCTGGTCTGGTTGGTCAGCGAATGTACCCGGTTAATGTATCCGCTCGACGACCAACAGGCTGGTGGTTCGAATACCTAAATGAGCATGGATATTTGTGATTGTCTTTAGTGGAAGATGAAATTTTCATCCCCGGGTAACCACCCCATTTACTAGAGTGGCGTTTTCAGGCCACTTCAATGGTTTTAAAAAGTTCCATGTTTGTTCTACAGAACAGAGTGTCTGGATTACTCAAAAAATAAATTAAAAAAATATTTTAGCTCACTCACGATACTAATGTTCTATACATTTACAACCTTGTTGTAGAAGAAAGTAACATAAAAAATTAAGGCATCTGAATCCACAACTTCTTAATCAAAGAACATCGTAAATAGCCACTGATCCGCTAAGTCATGTGGAAATTCTGAGCTGGTGATTAATGATGAACCTGGAAGTAGTGGATGGGAAATTATTTAGATTGGAGAAGATAAACACGGTACAAGTTAAATGGTATATAAAACATCTGGCAGGAGTCAAATTAAAAGACATTCTGAAAGGAACATAAGATTAAATGCGGTTCATATGCTCATACTGGGATGGCAACGCACGCAAAATGAGATCATAATTCGATTTTGTTTGATTGACCATGCCTGTAAATTGAAGAATGACAGTGGAAGGCTAACTTAAATGAACACGAAGAGTATGAAGGTGAAAACAATAAAAAAATATTCGAATTAACGAGTGATAATTTTTTCCCCAAAATCTTCCGTCTGTTGCTGAAACTTTGTTTCATATTGCTCGTAATTTAAAACAATATCTAAATTGTATTAGTCAGATATAATTTAACCATACGAAAAATTAGATCTGAATGATATATGAGAGTAATTAAAACGTATTTATTGTTGCGTATTTTTGAAGATATAGATGACAAGATGTTCGGAGCCAAACTCGATTGAGCAGAAACCTATGGTAAGGGATGTCTTTAGAATGAACTTCAATTATGTCAACTCAAATACGCATATTCAATAGTGAAGAGAAATATGAAAAAAAAATGATCAACAAAGGAGATAATGAATCACATACCCTATAGATAGATTTTGAGGAATTAAGAATTAAAATTAGGAACACTAATGTATTTTGAAAACTTAAAATTAAAGAAAAAAAAGGAACAAAAACTACATATTAAAGTATAAACACGGCGGTATCTTTGTGGATAATGATAAACCTATCAGAAGAAAGACCGTGATAGTTTCGATTCTAGTCGCCAACTAAATTAACTTTTCCTAGCCTTTCTTCATCTGGTTCTCAGGTTAGTCGGACTTTGTCACAGGCTATTAGTATTTATTCGCTCTCGAAAGTTGACTCATAACTACACAATCCAGAAAATCGACCATAGAACTCGTTCTTTTTCAAACAATAATACCAGTTATTTGCCATGCAGTTGCACGTTGTAGTTTGCACATTAACAATTCTATTTATAGGTGCAACAAAGTTGCACCTATAAATAGAATTACCTGAAACAACTACGAAAAAAAAAAAAACAGTTAGGGCTAATGAAGTTCTTCCTAATCGGAGTCCCGCAAGGGTCGGTACTAGGATCCGTCCTATTTTTAATATGTATATCTTAATGATTTATGTAAATACAAACTTTTTGGCAAAATGACATCCTTCGCCGACGACCCGACATTAATATATACCGAAACGGCCCTTGAAGATCTAAAAAATCGGATTAATCGTGATATGTTAAAACAAAGTACAGTAATTGGTTTAGTGTATTTATTGAATTTCATATGTAGGAAATTCAGTAAAAATGCAATATGCTTTCTTCATCATGCTTATATTTCAGTTTTAGTTATACTGTTTTTTGTAAGACATCAACATTTGTCAGCCAGCCTGTTGGACTGAAGGATACTGTCTCTGTCCTCGAATCAATACTTGGTGAGTTTGTTTGGTATGCCAGATCAGCACCTTAGTTATTGGAGAATTGAAGTGACTTGTAAAAATGATTCTATATTTGAACCCTAGAACAACGTTTCGCACTATTTAACCTATAAACCATGCACAGCATTTACGTACAACAGGTTTCAAATCTCACAAGAAACTAAACTCAAGTTAATGCTGTCAAGAGACAAATTGTATTGTAATACATTTTGCCAGGGTATAAATAAATTTACTCCACTCAATGCGGGTGAATCAATTTTTTGACTATTGATAACATCGATTGGTATTAAAGCTCTAGAGCCAATGATTTCAATAGTCAAATCAATCTCTGATCAATGAAAAATAAGCAATACTTGAAAAACGCAATTTTTCTGAATAAAGACAAGCAGGAACTATGTTTTATTTATTTTATAAAGGAAATTTTGACATGAAGGCCTACATATCCCTTGGAGAACAGGAAACACATCCAAAAATAATTATTTAGCCTATGCTACTCAGACAACACAAACAGACAAATAAAAACAGAAATAAATCTGTTAAAAAATAAAAGAAGTAAAAACACGAGGAAATAGAAAACAAAAGATTCACGTCCTGGTTGTTTGAAAGAAGTAGCAACGAAAAAAGAAGGATAAATACACTTATTATGAAGGAGAACCACTACAAGAAGACGCAGAATAAACTGATGGCTCCATAAATGAAAATCTCGCGCAACAGATGTCCTGACAAGGTGAAGTTTACAATAGGTAGAGCATTCTTAAAGTTCATTTAGTATTCCAGAAATTGTCATGTTAGCTGACTTTTGGGGAATCTTTTTAGAAGTATGCACACACTCTCTCTCACTCACACACAAACATAAGAAGCAGGATACTGAATCGCTTTTCTTCCATATATATAGTCACACCTGTATGTCCAAATGGTATAATAATTACGACTGTTCGTATCTTAACTTACTCTCATTTTCTCATTTAACCAAAAGAGTACGTTTTTGTTTATTATTGGAACCAGTGACATCCACTGTTTCACAACGCTGAAAATTTAGTATACTGTTTCTGGTTCTTTACAAAAGTGACAGGTTGCAGCAGCATCCAACGATATGACTTTTGTCACAACCCACATTTTGGTCGGCAAACATGCATGATGCACTTTTAAGAAAAATGTTTAGTATAATGAGCTTACTAGAAGTTGGAATACATTGTCTAAAACAGGGCTTAGTATGATCTCTGTTTTGTTCTCGGTGCTAAGGTAGGGAAAATGAAACTGGAAAGTTTTACGTATATACTCATAATTTGGCATGCAGTACTGTACTTCGTACTGTAATTTTCTGCTATTAACCCTCATTCCTCGGCCATTTCAGTAAAGATTCTAGGCGGTCTTTGTTGAATGGCAGAGCTGATGACTTTGCCAGGAAAAAGGATTGTCATTTTTTTTTTCAGTTATGGCTTTGGTTATCAATATTTTTGTTGTATTTCTAGGCCTACGCACCTCCAACTCCTATTTCGTGGAAAAGTGTTGTGCTGCGCATTAATTCATATTACAAAAACCCATATGCAGGTTGCAAAGAGCCTAAGATTTATTCACCCGTTGTCCGTGGTATGGGATGTTGTGTATTTTGTACCATAGTCGAGAGCATAGGCACATGTTTCAAATCCTGGCTTTCCCTCTCACAGAAAGTTGTCTTCTACGCCTATTGCTTACTATTGCTTCATACAGTTCTTTCCACTGATCTTCATAAACGTCGAGGCTTCTAATTTTAAATCCTAACACTGGTTTCTCTAGGAATTTTTCACTCTCTAAAATAAATCCAACATCATCGGCGTAAGCTAGCAGTTTTGTTTCCCTTTCTCCGTGAATATTAGTTTCTTAAATTGCTTTATTTGTGTTTATTACTCTAGTTTGTGGTTCAAGGATCAATACGAAGAGGGACATGAAGAGAGGATCGTCTTAAGTAGCAGTTGATTTGGAAAGCATGGAGAATATTTTCTTTTTATGATTACACGGCTTTCTATATTCTTATAAAACCGCTTCAACCAGCTCGTGAATTTGGCCGCAAAACGTATTTCTTTTACAACATCAAAGATGTATTCATGGATCACAGTGTCAAATGTTCTTTCGATGTCTAGACTTAGTAAGATGCAAGGCCTATCAGTTGGTCAACTGATAGTATTCACATGTACAGCTCAGATGTATTATGGAATATGTTATATTTCTTCCTTTTACTGCGCACGTCAAAGTAGGTGACACAATCTTTTGTACATATTTCTGTATTCTCTCTGTGAAACATTTGGAAATAATCTTATAATCTGTATTTAACAGTGTTATATCTCTCAATTTTTATATCCTTCCGTTTCTCTAGTTCGGAATCTTTTGATATTCAGGCGATGTATCCGGTGTTGAAATTTTCTGGAAGTTGCATGTAAACGTTTTCAAACTTTTAAAAATACAGTAAATAGTTTTTGGTTTCTATTCATTCAAATGTATATTTTTAACAAGTTAAATATTAAAAATAAAACTGTCTATATGGAAGATCACAATGAAACACCCCTACATACCTTGAAGTATTATGAAATATATACAAAACTAGAGAAAACATCCATCCATGAAATCACTCAAATCCTTTTTGATGTGAAAAGATTCTCATCCGCGATGTAGCATCAAACAGAGGTCATGTTACATCGTGCTACACGATTTGACAAAAGCCAGAACTTCTCTACGAAAAGAGAAGTCTCCTGGAAAAGATGGGCGTACTACTGAATTTTATCAATCTTTGTGGGAATAGCATCGACACTTGAAAAGGATCAATACCTGATTAAGCAGGGAAACGACATCAAAATACTCTTTTAAGTCTAATAGCAAAATTGCACGCAAAAAAGAAAAGAAAAAAATATTTTTCCAATAAATATAAAGTACTAGAACGATGTCAAAATGAAAGGTGATCCCAAAATTATTTCTGATTTTTTTCTTCAACTTAGTAACTCTTACACCATGTAATCAGTCTCCATGTAAACTCTCTACCGGATAGAAGAAAAATGCCTGTAAATCAAAGTACCCATTGATATTTTGTACATAAGGCTGTTATTTTTAATAATTAGTTTTATTAATATGCATTGTTGTATACAGAGATCATCGGCTTAATTGTTATAATTTCTGAACTTCTATGAAGAGTGTTCATTAAATGAATTTCATGGTCAAATTATCAGATAAGTGGGAAATGGGAAAATGAGAAAGAAAGTAGGAGAAGAGAACACACACACACACACACACACACACACACACACACACACACACACACACACACACACACAGGACAGTATATACGTGGCATATGGGAGAAAAACCGACAGTCGTTTTGCATGAGGACCGATCTTTACTGGTGTGGCTACCGCTAATTTAGGAAGTGAATGATAATATAGTTCGCCCACCGATTAGAGGGCTAATCACTCTGTCTTCTGGGATGTGTTTGTTTATTAATACAGGTCGGAAAATTTAGCTTTTCTTTTACGAACATTGCTGTTTTCAAAGTGTAACTGTTTTGCTTGTATAACAGTTGGAAAAATGTACGTAGAGTATTGACAAAATTAAAAAAGTATAGCATAAAATAAAAATTTAACTAAGTTTATTTTTAAGAAAGTTTTCTATAAAATAAAAATAATTATACAGAAAAACAGAAATTTTTTCAAATGAACTTAGATATTCTAAACTTACAGTTGAGAGAACTGAGACACTTTAATGTCCTAAACCGATTAATTATTTATGACTTGTGACTCTTTTAACAAACCCATGCAAAAAAAGGTTGGAAAAAAATACCATTATCAAATGCTTTTAATCTTCATAGTCATCTGAATCAGTGTCCGAATCGCCATCACTTTCTTAAACTGATCACCAAAGGTTCGCATAATTCTTCGATAATTCCGTCTCTGTCCCAATACATATTTTCCAATGAGGTGACATGAAAGCAATATTTTCCCCACTTTTGAACTGTAATACTTTCAATCGCCTGTTCTGAAAGCTTAAAAAGTTTCGACATGTCAGTATCTCCAGTTAAGTTGCGATGGCGAATGAAACTTTTCAATTCTGCCCAAACATACTCAATAGTATTAATATCGCAATAAAATCCATGCTCTTTGAGCATCGCGTCGAATTTAAATAGTTTAGTTGTGGCCGAGTTTCTTTTGACCAAATTAAGCAATTCAATTTTTCGCATATCTGGGGAATGAGAAATGTTATTTGCAGAGAGCCAATCCATAAGAACTTGCTTCTTATTAGACCAATTTGGAACTTTGTTTGATCGAATAGAGTGATATGAAGCGTTATCAATTATAACAACAGCATTTTTAGGAAGGTTTGGAATCAGTTTTTCTTCTGCCCACTTTTCGAAGATCGTAGAATTCATTTGCCTATGGTAATTAGTCACCTATTAGTATTAGTCACCTAGTCACTTATAGTCACCTATAGTAATTAGTCACCTATGGTAATTTGTCACCTATACAAATTGGCTTTGTATAGTAAGTTTGAATTCGGTAAAAAAAACCAATTTCTCCGCCGGCACACAAAATTATTATGCGCCGCGAGGCATTTCCGGTTTGTAGCACTCCACATTCTTCTTTAGACTGCCAACATTTTCCATAATTTAAATTAGTATCAATCCAAGTTTCATCTAGATACACAATCGGTTTTTTCTCCTCCCTGAAACGTCTTATTGCTTCAAATACTGCGTTCTAGATAAAACAATGTCACTTCGCTCCATGATAAATTTCCTTTTATTCTGGGACTTTTTAAAACAAAATCCGATTTCCGGAAGTATTTTCCTTAAAGTTTCTCTTTTCCAAGGAAAATTATTTTTTTCTTTAAGCACAGGAATCAATTTCGGAACAGTTGGCACTCTTTTCTCGACCACGTAAAAATCGTGAATAGTTGTTCTTATAACGTCTACATCAAAATCATTCAAAGCTACGGTTTCGATGGTTTTCTTTACTCTGGCGTCTTTTTTAGGAGATTTAAAATTTGGCTTACCTTCACCTTTTGATTCCCTACGAATTCTTTTAACAGTCGACCCCGATACGCTCGCAATTGCACTTGCACGTTTTATGACTTGAGAAAGGGGAACAAGGAGACGATTCTTTTTCGCAGAATATCAGCACATTATTCAATATTCTTTTGCAAGAGCTACTGAAACGTTTAACAACAGAACTTGTTGACTGTGCTGGATCCATCCTACAAATTAATAATAAAAAAATAATGCAAAAAAGCGACAACAAAAATCAAGCTAGTACTAGTACAGCGACAGACAAGAAAGCACGTGATTTCGCATGTTGGCAACCAATTCGTACATCCTTCATTTCTTTCTCCCCTTCAGCATGAATCGACTATTCTTGGCAAAATGCCAAGGAGAGATCTACAAACGGTGGGCGAACTTACCAGTTTACTCCGGAGATAGTACTGATTACCCTCTGGTGACGATTCTCTTGCTGGAGAAGACTTCTCATCTTCTGCCTGACTGCTGAAAGTAAAAATCAACTACGTTTTGTGGTATGCGTTTCGTGCTATCATGTTTTGTATATTTAAGCTAAAAATTGTGCATCCTTCCCTGCCTTGGCTGCAAATAAGGGTTGCATATTCGATGTTGTTTTGTTAATTGGCTGTATCTGGATGAGTGGAAATATTAACCTTCTATATTACGATAGCCACAGGCAAGACTAGCAATTTCCAGAGATGAACGGATCATTGAAAATTATCCATTTCTGTAATATTTAATGGATATACAAAGCGGTCCCAGCAGAAAGATATTTATTGGGATGATGACGGATTATCTAATGAAGTGTTTCGCTGGGCATGTTGTATGAACGTCATACAAACCTTGTTCAAATTGCAGGCTGTAAGTTCCATCATTCAGGTGTTTATATGGAAACCGGTAGGCATTCTGAGTCTTCTACCTTGGGAATTCGGTGTCTCCCTTCGGTTTTACCATCACCTGAAATGAAGATTTCACGCTGTCCATTTGTTCAACCTGATCCCCAAATCCCATGTGGATGAGCAATTTTGTAAAGTGGATTACTCTCAGGCAAGGAATTCACTCCCTGACTTGCTGCAGGAAAGAAGATCTATCTCTTTGTGATGATGCTTCTTTCCATCGTATTATAGAAGAGCGATCCCAAAAGGATCTCAGAAACGGACGCTCGCTTCCCTATGCGCTGGAATTTTAAGTTCTTCCTTCTTCGAAAAACATCTCTGTAGATATTAATTATATTTATTGACATTCTTAAATTTTTGGAGTGAGAGAAAGGGAGACAGACGTCGAGTGGCAGAGGTGAAGTTATATTCAGTAATACATTTATGTGCCGTTCGTGCGGTTGGGAGTTCAGGAAGAAAGGAGTACGAAGGGTTGTTATTCTGTAGTCAATGAATATTAAATGTTGACCTACTTCTCAAAGAGAACGGCTTAGCTTAGAAGAAGAAAGCCGGTTTGTTTGGTTTCATATGAGTACACAGATGGTTGACTGTATTTGTGCTAGTAAGTGAAAATAGTTTGACTAATAATTCTTATTCTCCCTTTTTTCAAAATGCAGAGGCTCACACTAGAGACTTTCATAGCACATGCTTAATGTGTTCAATTAGAATATCCCAGTTCGTATTCACATAAAGAGAATCTGTTTCCTAGGTGAGTTTTCAAGTAAATGTTTACCTCGGTATACCGATGTCTAAACATGGGGGCATTGGTTTAGCCTGTGTTTTATGCGCGTTTAGTTTACGTAACTGCTGAAAGTACTTGATATTCTTGCTCTATTGTTTTTATTTTGGAGAAATCTTCCTCTTGGTGAACTATAACAGTAATGTCATCAGCATACGCTATCAAGATTATAACCTAAGGAAAAGTAGAATGGGTTTCCCTGAGCATCTTTTACTCGACAAAGAAAGGGTTCTATGGCAATTGTGTAAAGGGGACAAGAAAGCGAAGAGCCTCGTTTTATATTTCAACTCTGTAGTAAATATATGGCAAGCCTGTTTACCGTCACATAAAAATGAGCCTAGAGTATACATGTTAATAGGTTGAATGACGTCATGGCCAAAACCAAAGACTTTGGCCATGATATCATCAACAGCAGTGCTTCGAGGTGCATTCTCTAGAGGACACTGTACCAGAGAACACTAGAAGCTTGAATGATAATTATTATTCTCCATTTTTTTTACTGCAGAGGCTGCTACAAGGAAGACTGGTAAAAATTCAGGTAGTAAACTCGTTTATTCCAGGATACATGTCTTTTGGCAGAATAGCGCAGGATTTTCAAATCGTGTAAAATGATAAGAAGCTCAGTTCATGCTGCATTGAATTGATAACCTTTTTACATCAGAGGGTTTTATTATTGACATCGATGGATGTTGCATTAGCTTTGAATATATATTTTTGTAGTACTACAAGGTAAGTAGGACAATTTCAATTTGATCTTCCATAATATTTCCACGATATAGTTATTAGCAGAAATATTGGTGGATTCGTGTTGACATTTTTAATGCAAAGAAATATGGTAATGATATTCACTTCAAGTGAATCTTTGCGTGTGCATCTTTGAAGATTATGCAGGCCCCGTCCTCTTATTACGGCTCCTCTTATCGGGTGCTCCAAAGGTGAAAGTATAGTGGTTTCTAGGAAGTGGTATTCTTGACTTGGACGCTGTTTATGCAGCAGTTGGTGTGAGAATGAATGCCCTTTCAGTTACCTCTATTTTGTTGTACTTGAAGTGAATATCATAACTTCAGATTTGAAGTGTGAATAGCAGTCAGTGATTACTTGTGAACTGGTATCCGTCATAACATTGGCAAATATGATTTGGAACTATTAAAATAATCTGTGTCCTTTAGCAGCAAGCTATTGTTTAAAAATCCAGTATGCTCCACCTTTATGTTTAGTGTGCCCAAAAATACGAAAAAGGAGGATGGAATCATGGTCCGGTAGAAAATGGAAAATCTGCCATGTCTTTTCTTATGAAGGTATCTTAGGCAAGGCTGCAGAATACCTATCGAGACATGCCTGGTGAAGGTGGCCCTACCAGGATCACCCCAGGTCATACTGAAGAACATTTTTTTTGTGTATGTGTGAATGAAGGTGTCTGAAGATGTCTATCAACTCGTAATTGTTGTTACATCCTAGAAGAGTCGAGAAAAAGCTAGATGTTCATGGCGTTGGTGGCTAGGGAGAGATAAAATCCCCTACCATATGAGGTAATCCTCGTTAACATTGTCAAGGTGTCATTGGAATGAACTCTAGTACTTGCACTGTGAGCTGTTCATCCTGTGGTATGGAAACATTAATTACATGTATTTTCTTCCTGGTGGAAGTTTTAATGAATGCATAAATTGCACAACCCGGAAAGGTTTGGTTGATTTTCAGTTTTAGTAAGCTATTATGGGATCAATGCAGTTGTATGGCAGATTTTCCTTAAAAGTTAATTAAAGATTTTCTCTCCTTTTTTTTTCCGCGAGAAATTTTCTTAGTTCTAGCTAAGTGATCAGACCACTATTGTCGATTCGTGTAGTGCTAAGTGATCAGACCACTAATGTCGATTCGTGTAGTGAAGACCGTCGCCAGATTAGATCACGCCCTGAGGCAAACAATGAAATATCGCCTCTGATGGATTATAAGACAAAAATATAAGAAAATCTCCAATTGCTCTTTTGTTTTTATTACAAGAGAAACATTAATGCAACACAATTACATAGTAATATTAATTGAACGTTTGAGCTACGGGGATATCGCACAATAAAATTTAGAAGAGCTTATAAATAAATTTATAAGCTCTTCTAAATTTAAATTATAAGCTATGTCCTCGTTTATCGATATAGTTGCTAGACCAACCAATCTTTCTTGTCATTACTCTTCGCAAATAATTTTTAATCAGTTTAAGCTTGGAAAAACTTCTTTCCACACTTGCTACGCTAACAGGAATTGTTAACAATATCCTTAGGATGGTGGTTACGTTGGGATAAATTTCTACAAGATTTTGGTTATATATATATATATGATAAAATTTGGTGGGGACCACTTTTCTCTTGTGTTATTTTGAGAGAATGTTTTAATTCTTCAAATAAATCTATAAGGCCTGTGTTGCTCAGTGAATGTGGCGCTTGCATCCTCTGCGCTTGGTCACTCGAAATTAGACTTAGGTTCAAGTCTAGTCGCCGACTGGAGGAACTTTTTCTAAGCCTATAATAAATTTAGTTTAATCCTTTGGTAGCTTGCTCCACCTTTGCAATGAGTTGGCCTGGTGTTGTACCACCTTACCCCAGTCCTGAAGATACTTTCAGGCGCAAACTTTGTTTGCTCACACTTGGATAAAGGATTAAACTAAATTTAGTATACTCTAACCAAGTGAAAAATAAAATTACAACATTTTTGTAAGCCTATTTTCAACCGGTTCCCGAGTTAGTCGATCTCTGTCACGGGCAAGCGGGTTTTTTCTCACAGAAACTCGGGTTTTTCGTTCCATGAACTCAAGAAAATCGACCGTAATACCCACATTATTTCAGACAGTAACATATGCTGTTAGAGTTAAGTACCAAGAGATGACAGTACTTGTTTGCTAGCCTCTTCATCGGTAGCTTCCTATAATTAGTGATAGACATGGGCCAGCTATCTCTGATTGGTGGAGATTGAACTGCCCACTCAGTCTCCAAAAGCTAGATAGGGTATAAAGGCCTCGCCTACTCCCTTAAGGGAATAAAAAACGTTAGCTGATTTATTTATTTAATAAATCTATTGCATCTACATCAGATGTTTTTCCACTGGTCAAAGCAATTTCCAAGTCTTTAATGTTTTAATATTTCGTCCTAACTCCAGTTTTGTAAATTATTTATAGTATAAAAAAATCCAAATAGATCATTGTGTGATCTCAGCTGTTCAAATCTATTTTGTAAGTTATTTATAGCTGCATCAATTAAGACCTTATAAACATTAACTTCAAAAAGTTTTTCTGTGGTCGCTTGGGTACATCATCGCTCTCACAGGAAAACATTTTTCTTTTTCTTATTATTCTTGCAATAGGAATTTCCAGTGGTACATCAAGTTTTCCTTCAAGTTCAGCTGCAGTTGTTTTAATTTGTTGAAATTAGTTTTTCCTATAATCGGTTAAAATTTTGAGGATGGTGTCAAACTGCTCTATGGCAGGGCTAATATTTAAATTTACATTTTGCAGCATTTTACTCACTGAGTTTATTATTGATAGAATGTCATACCAAATAATCATGTTGCAAATATTTTTGAAGTGATTTTTTCAACAAGGTCATGAGCAGTGCAATTTTGTATCATTGCCAGTTGAACCTGTCATTGAGGATTTTTGTATATTTCCACGAGTGTGCATAATAAATTTCGCAGAATTGAAATCGGATTGGTTTCATTTCTGCAATTCGAGCTTCCCATCGAGTATCAGACACAACTTTTATTGTCATGTTTGGTGGGTGTTTCAAAAGAACTTCCCACCTATTCGACGATCCAAAAAAAATTGATATTCAGAAAGTTAACAATGTCGCTTTCGGGTGGATGACCGAAGCTATCGAAAAAATCGTCGCGTTTGTCTTTGATATAGATAGCTTGCCAATGTTGTCCTGGCAACTAGGTTAGATCTGTGTTCCCAACGAACATTGACTGTTGTTTTCTGATCAGATGAGGTGGAAATTCGTCATGAGCACAAACTCCTAAACCCACTTTTCTTGCGGTCGGTTCTAACTCTAGTATGCTTACTAATTGTTCAGTGTTCATAGTCCAGTAACACAGAACGATCCTTTGTTATGGATAACGTGCACTCAAATTCTGCATAAAGAACCACTTCGAGCAAATTTAACTTCGATGCACACACTTCCTCTTCTTAACAGTCTGACATGGGGGGCAACGGTAATTTGATCTGCCGATAATTCAAATACATAGAGAATGTTTCCTTTTACGTATTCCTCATAAGAAATGTCATTACCACACTCTCTGTTCCACTTGCAAAACAAACAATGTGAACAGTGGCATGTAGCATCTGCTATAATGCCCTTCTTTGTAGTTCGGAGTCAAAAGTTGCGAGGGATATTGAATATCATCAACTGTCACCACAAGAAAATTCAGGTTGAAATGGTGAAAATTAAATGGATTTCACCATTTAATTTTCACCAGTCTAATAATTCATCTAGATGGTATTTCACCTAGATACAGGTTGTCTCATGTGGTATCTGACATGGCCTTTGGAATCGAAAAATAAGACACTTGCACTCGATTGATGGGCTATACCATGTTTCACTTGTCTAACACAGAGAGGTGATCCAGTTGAATCTTTGAGTTTATTTTGACTTTGCGGGGCAAAACGTATAGCCTCTTCAATTTACACTTTAGCCTTAGCATCAGCACTTGCAGTCTGTAAACAAAATTCGGGAGAACTACGATCCAAACGAACACGAACAGAAACGATGTTGATCAAGTACCGGTCTTGATGCATGATGTCAATGTGTATTCGCTCAAACATCTCAAAGCTTTTCGATTGGTTAATTCGGGCTTTTTTTTTAAACATATCACTAACATCAGCCACGTCATCTTTAACAAAGAGTTTGCTTGTCAGTTGACTGCATTTATCATCTCTGTCATAATTCATTAGGTTTTCAATATACCCTATAAGGATACGTGTTTGATGCCACATTCACTATTTTGTCTTAGAGGAAAAATTCAATTTGACTATACACGGAATGGAGAAAATTGTTCCCGACACTAACTGAAGAATCTTCGATAGGTTTACCATCATTCAGTGATGCGCACACTTATGCTTAGGTATGATTTTCGAAAATCCAAGTATTCTTCAGCCGTACCTGGTATGCAAAATTCCACGGGATCTCCACTGTCAGTACTGAATATTGGTTGGTAGGTGATATAAGAACTTCTTTCCGCACAGAAGTTGATACGAGGGCAGGAAAAAAGATTTAACTCTGGCATCATATCCTCAGCAAAAGATGTCATTTCGTTTTCGCTTTTTAATATTCGTTTCCTTCATCTTGCTTCCTTGACATCTCTGAAGTAATCGGCTCTGAGCTTTATCAGCAATGGTTTTCCCAGCTTTCGAAGGCCCTATTTATACAGGCGCGACATACAGGTACCCCTTCCAATACATCTCTTATCATTTGCTGACCGGCTTGGCAACCGACAAATTGAGCTGCCGGTTTTAAAAGTGGACTTAAAAATGAGAAGGCACTTCCGAAAATGCTACCTAATCTGTACCCACCTTGTATTGGTGGCACTGAAAACACTTGAGCCCCACCTGCCTGCAGTGTGTAGTATCTGAGATAATCAGTCATCCTTCATTGGCGGAAGTGTAATTTAACTATTGTCTTGCCGCCACAAAAGTGAAACAGTTGGCCAATGTCAGAATCAGTTTCAATGCTGATTGACTGAACTGTTTGAAAATGTTTGAAAATTTGACTGAAACGGATAATAATCAGGGTGAGCAAAAATGACGGAACACTTGGTGCTGCACTGAACAACTCGTAACAATGGTGCACATGTATCACCAACTATCTGCTCTTGGATTAAATCAGAATAAACAAAATATGCGGCTACACTCCTCTATATCAATCGGATATTTCCCAGTGATTGTGCCTTTCAGTCTTACACCAATCTGATTAAATCCAGTAGAAGGCCCAATCCTGGGGACTCCTTGAGAAACAACAGGTTATAATCCTTTGGAACTGTCACAGAAATGGTGTTGTTTGGGATTGATTTTTTTCCAGTAATCACAGAACTCACATCAAACACTGCTTGAAGACGTTCAGAGGGTGAATTTGTAACTGGCATGGGTAATCTTGTACACTTTGTGAAATCCTTCTTTAGACTTTTCGAAAACATTATTTCCTGTGATATTGACTCCTCTTCCAACCCCACGTATCACATGAAACTCATCGTAACCGTAATCGATGTTATTAAATTCTCCCGGATGATGAATTTCGGCAAGAACAACTTCCCATTTACCTTTAAGTCTGATCTTGTGTGGTAATTCCACTTGAAATTTCGTTTGCGTGTTAGTAGGAAACATTTTCATACTGGCGTTACTGGGAAGGGTTAAGTAAAACATCTTTGCTACGAACTCAAGAATTATACGATGAGGGATAACCGAGCCACTTAGCAAAATACTGAAGCTTTCTGCTTTCGCTGCTTCAGTACTCGTTCGATTAGATACACGTCTTCAGGAAGTTTATTGGATACATCAGCATTTTGCAGTTGGGGTTCATAGAAAGTTCCCTCCACTATCTCTTCTTCCCGACTGCGAACTCTATATACTACAGTTTCTATTAATAATCTGTGCAACAGTGAATAGTTCTCATGTCTAGTTACCCCAAAATCCTTTTCTAAATTTGTGAGTATCATCGCTTAAAACCACAGTATCGCCTAAGTGAAATTTTCTTTTGGCAGTCTCCTCTTGGGTTCCGTACAAATATTTCCAAACACTGTCCTCTTTGTGAACGTTAACTTTCGTATAACTTTTACTTTTAGTATATGTCATCTATTTGTAGATCTTGGTTTTCAATGTTCTGATAATCTTTCTGCAACGAGTGCTTTCATTTTGCTCCTGGTCGTGTAGAAATGAATATTATGGTTCTTAAATAATGCACGAACTTTCGTGTTGTAAAACTCCTTTTCTTGATCTGTGTTTATGTAACAGGGCACTTCTTTAAAAATTGACTCGACTGCATTAACAACAGCATCTGCTGATTTCTTCTTCAGTGTTCGAACCCACGCAACTCGGGAAGAACAATCAATGCAAACACGAAGGAAACAGACGCTCCCGTTCTCTTTTCCATGGGAATAAGATATGTGCCAAATCGTATTGAAAAGTGTGTGAAAAGTCGGCGTAAGTTCCTGTGGTTTAGCAGTTCAAAAGAAAGATTCCGGTATTGCGACCACATGTTTATTAAGATAAATATAAATAAACAAACCCGACAAGTTGAGTATGTCGTTTGACTTACATCTTCAGGGGTTAAAGATAACTAAACGTTTAAACACAAGAAGTGAGAAATTACTCAAAATAGTCCACTCTATGATTTTATGGCCGTCTAACTGTTCATTAAATTAAAAAATCCGAATGTAGATTCAGTGCAATGCTAAGTTTGAACAATGCTGAATGTTGTCACGTTCTGTTGTTTACGTTCACACTGTCCGAGGTCCGACTTAAGCATATTTTTTTATCAATGCTGACAAAACTTGGTGTAGAATTAGGCTCTAGATTTTGT
>NC_143553.1:19005000-19035000 GCF_054136105.1 Typopeltis vanoorti | reverse complement strand
ATATTGACCAAGAAAAAGAAGCATTGAGCAAATTTTGAAAAAATAAATAAAATAAAAATTAACAACTAATATTTGAGAGTCCAACTTCAGAATATACATTTGTCGGACTTCACGAACGTGAGAATTATCAACAATATTCCTGATATTTGGACATTTGTTTACCTTCAGCAGAAGCATCCACAGCGACAGGCTGTGGATGCTTCCGAATGAACGAATGAAGTTTTCAAATCAACTACAGTTGTCTTTTTTGTTGTTGTTCCTATTGTGTTGCTCCACGGAACGATAAATTTTTCTTCTGGTAGATTTTTTCATGACGGTGTGTCCGTTTCATGACAAATGTGAAGAATTGATGGCAACAAAATGGCAATTGTAGTCGATTTGAGACTTCGTTCGTTCGTTCCAGATAACCTGTATCTGTGGATGCTGAAAGTAGTAAAATTCTAAATATCCGGAATATTGTTGATGATTTTCGAATTCGTTATACTTAACTTGCCATACATCGTTCGTGGTATATTTCGTCGAATATTCACCTGTTTTGACAAACTTTGTCAAAAATTTGACAACTATGCCATATTTGAGCAGTTATTTTGAATATTTATTTCGTGACACCTCCAAGGAGTCCAAAGACTCATTGAGGTAGGGCACCTACTCTACAATTCTCCGTTTCCACCAACTACACTGAGCCATTACTACCATCACATCTACCACCACTAGCATTTTCTGTCTGTAAATTGCGCGTGTTCTGGAGGCCGATTTGTCTGTATTACGGAGATTGTATTTTGAGCTACACTGTATTTCTACATTGGATTACTAAGAAAGTGAGCAGATTTGTGTACATGAGAAACAAGGCTTAGATCAGAGATAAGTGCAAATTGAATACAAATTACTTAAATCTATTTGGAATGGAGATGGCTTTATGTAATACGCCAGAAAGCTGAAGTCGGAACGTTACGGATTTTTGGTTAAAATTACTGCAAAGACAGCTGTTTCCATGAGATCATTATATAATGTTTGTTAACTGAGGAATCTGTATAAAGGCCAATTAAGGCGAGTAAGCCGGTGAAGATAACCTTTTCTTCGCCAAACTTGACTTTTGATTGGTTCCTTGCATTCTACTAACATACATAACTGCATGTTGGGGGGGGGGGAATACCCAACATGCAGTTATATGAATGAAGGTTGTCATGTAGATCAATAGTTTGGAGACTAATTGCTAGATGTTTTCAAAGTTTTGATCACATAAATACTGCAGCGGTTTCATGTGTTAATGAAGAACAGAATAACCGAGAGGCAAGAAACTCAGAATCGTCCTGCAAGAGTATAATCATTTAGATACCCTTGATATGCAATAAGAGGCCACGAAATTAAATAAATAAATATATATATATATATATATATATATATATATATATATATATATATATATATATATATAGCCAAATAAAAGACTTCATCCGGGATCTTATTAGAAAGAACTCTTTGAAAGATACAAGATCCAATGAAGCGCTATAAAAATTTCAGAATCAAGAGTAGTTTTCCTTGATACCTTTCCATGAAAGATCTGAAGAATGAGGATGCAGATCGCTCTGTGGATTAAGAATAGTGAAATCTCTTTTCGTCAATGATTTCATGACGAAAAGAACAGAATTATTTGGGGCAGAATTCTCAATTATTTTGGAGATCGAAATGAGAGGAATCGATCGATTTCATATGATTATTTTCCATTAAGACTGAATATAGATTTCTTTTCTATTTTTCTTGGTATTTAATCTCAGACAGCAGCAGACGAACCTGCATTGGCCAGAAAAGGTTGGTCGATTGGTAGAGCCTCTGCTACTAATGGCTCATCAAAAAGTTAAGCATGTTTGAGCGCCATTAGTAGTTGGAAGGGTATCAATCGTTCGATACTGTTGGCACACTCTCCTTCGATGAGTCTTTGGACTCTTCATGAAGGTGTCACATAATAATAAAACACTGGTTTCACTGTAAGCAAACAATCTAGTTAAAGAACCTATATCCATAATTGACAAGCATAACACGTTTGTCTGCTTGTCTTATAGCTTTATCTGCCCCAAATAATTCTAATCAATGTAACGTCTCTTATACTCAAACAATATAATTTCAGTACAAACACATTTTATAAAGCTCAATCATTATTCTAAATAACCTATCCATGCCTTTGCCTACTCAAAGAAAACCATCTCCTAGCATCATCCAAATATACTTAGGAATATGGCCAATCTCCTTTTCAGAAGCCATACACTAAATTTAATTAGCTTCAACATCCCCGCACTCATACCAGAAAACAAGCAAGCTGTGTCAAGATCATAACCATAAGAACTGCGCACAAAAGGATGTCTAGTTACTCCTGTGAGAACATGTAACCAAACTTATATAGAAATGTCCAGTCCTACCACCTACGTTTGAAATGAACTTAACATAAGGCAGAATAGTTGAAATCGAGTTGTCTTTGAATTTCTTATGCAGTAGTCATTTCCGGATAGACAACTCAGTTTATGATGATATGCCTTTAATACAGGTGTAAAGTTGTAATTTACGTAACACAAAACACAAATGTTACTTTAATATATATATATATATATATATATATATATATATATATTCTCTGTATGGTCTACCTCTTCTGTTTATATATATATATATATATATATATATATATATATATATATATATATATATATATATATATATATATATATATATATATATATATAAATCTTTTGAAAGAGAAAAACAGTTTAAAACACTCACCTTATCAGAAAGACGTAAAATACATTTTTGGCTTCTCCTATAACGCTTACCTATAAGAACATGCAAAAAGAATCACGCTGGTTGATATTGACTTAATAATTTGCTTTTCTATTATTCAATAAAATTCTGATGCTCTTTTGATATGTTATTTGATAATGTTATAGTGATCCATATAATATTTGGTAGCAATATAAAATGCATTTTATAATGCATGACATAACGTAATTTTCAAAATTGAGAGGAGCCAGATTTTTATTAATAAAGTCAAGCACCTTTTGTCTACTTGCATATGAGATATATATGACTTCTGAATTACTTCAACTTTGATATCTCTCCTGGGTCCGGCTTCCACTGATGAGACCTCAATAAAGGTCAAAACCGGTCTGGGTAGTAGCCCTTCTCATTATGCATTGATTATACACGTCCGAAAGGGTGTGCTTTGCATTATGGGATACATACTAAGGCAAGTGATATGAAGTCATTAGCTTCTATATACAAGTAGCTCAGACGTGATATATTTCACGCGCAAAACTCTGTTTTGCTTACTTGGGAAAAGGATTAAAATCAAGTATAAAATTTCTTGGTATCTTTAACGTATAATGCACCCAAGGTAAAAAACCTTTTACATGTACAGGGTGTTCGGAATAAATTTGACAGTTTCGTAAGGAAAAATAAAATCTTCTTTGTATCTATTAAATTTAATGAATTGACAAAAAAACATTACAGGCAGAGTTAATTACAATACTATCAACAAGATTTACTCAAAATAACCACCATTAGCATCGATCACAGCTTCAATTCTGCTTCGGAACCTCGAACAAGCTGATGCTACAGTCTCCCTGGAAAGGGCCGCAAAAACTGTTTTAATTTTATCCATTAACTGGGCTTTTGTATTACTGGAAGTGCGATTGGTGTCTTTTTCAACTGCGCCCCATACAAAATAATCCATGGGGTTAAGGTCTGGGGAGTTTGGAGGCCAAACATTTGGACTGGTGAAGTCGTAGAAATTTTCAGACAACCATTTTTGACTTTTCCCAGAGGTGTGGCAAGGGGCCGAATCCTGCTGCCATACATACGGCCTACCATTGCCTACCCTTGTTATCCAGGGCTTGACTACAGTTAGCAACTCCACGAACAAAGCCCGAATTCCAATGCCAGGGTTCTTCAACACCTCTTCCTGCAGATTTGCGAGGAATTCTGCTGTACGAACGCAATCAGATCGTCTGCTAGGGATCTTTCTTCTTGCTACATCCTCGTAGTCACCATTGCAAGTCTCTAGTTCATGCCTGATTGTTTTTACTGTATTCAGGGAGCATTGGGCAGCAGTCGTAATATCCTTATTTTGATGGCGGGCACGAATCATCATGATACAAGTTATTCTCTTCCATGATTCAGGTGGGTTCCAGCTATCCATCCTTTCTGACATCTTGTATGTGAATGAAGGAGGGTCCAAACTTTTAAATGAAGAGAAGTGTGTGTTAATACAAGTAACTTACGGAAAAATATAATTAATTATAAATATGTCAAATTTATTCCGAACACCCTGTATATATACACACATACATATATAAAAGGTTTTTTTTAGTTAACGTGTAGAGGAGAGTACATGCGCCCACGGACTACCACTACTTGCGACGGTTCAACTTTTTTGCAAGGGGATGGTAGATTTGGATTTGACATGACAGGTCTTGTAATGGTGTTTGAGAAGGGATTGTTATTTCAGTCTCATCATCACCACGAACCATGGGCTCACTGCCCGTTGGTGTCCAATGCCTCCTTCACTATCTTCTTCCACCTTTTTTTGTCCGGTGCACAGTGTCGCAGTTTCTGTACACCCATTCCACACCAATCCTTAATATCGTCTATCCATTCTCTGTATGGTCTACCTCTTCTGTTTAAACCATCAAAAATACCAAACATAAATGTCTTTATCTTCCGGTCCTCACTCATTCTACAGATGTGTCCAAATAATTGCAGCTTCTTTTATAATTTTCTGCATTAGATTCTCTTTTGGTTGTATCTTCCGATAGAGCTCTTCATTTGTGATTTTCTGTAACCATCCTATTCTTAGAATCCTCCTGTAACAATTTTTTTCAAATGAAAAATTATTTTTCTTCATTCCATATTTATTACCATGTTTTGAGATCCATAGAGTACACCGCTAAAGATGCATGTTTCCAGTACTTTTAGTTTTGTTTGCAGGCTGATCACTTTACTTTTCCAGATGTTATACATGTCCTTCAGATTTGTACTTCCCTTTGCAATCCTGATCTTTATTTCTTTTTTACAGTCCAAATCATACGTCATTTTACTTCCCAAATATGTGAATTGTTCTACATTTCAGTCTCGCTATAATGTTACAGATACCAAGCAATTTTAAACCTGGTTTTACTCCATTTTTTCCAAGTAAGCAAACAGACAAAAATGTCAAGTTTGCGCCTGCAATTTATGCAAGACTAGCTGATCCTACAGGTAGTGCAAGACCAAGGCAACTCGTGGTAAAGGTGGAGCGAGCTCTGATCACTAATCTTAATATTTACCCTTAATGCCAAAACACATCTCCAAGAAGGGGATGTATGATGTTTTGTATTAAAGGCAAGGGGCCACTACCCAGACCGGTTTCGACCTTTGTTGAGGTCTCATCAGTGGGAGCCAGGCTAGAAATACCAAGATTTAGTAATGCAGAGCTTGTAAGTATTTTACCAAAACAAGTTACCATAAGGTGTTATAACCTTATTAAATAAAAATCTCAGGAGGAGATATAAATGTAGAAAGTATTTTTAACTTGGGTATAGTTATGTTACAGATACCAAACAATTTTAAACCTGGTTTTAGTTTGTTGACTGTGGTCTTGTTAACTGATATGTTGTTCTGGTTACTGTGTAGGTTGGATTGAAATAATGTTTCATCGTGGCTCTGTAGTGGCATAAGTGTTTCACCTCAAACATTTTGTGGTCTCTCCTTGCCACCCATATGTTCTCTTTCATCCTAGAATATTAATTTCAAAATTTTATTTTGCAACGATTGTAATCTGTTAAGTTTATAGTCTGCGCAGAATGCGTATAATGTGATTGTGTAATACTAATATTAATCTATAATGCTTTATAGATTAGTATTTGTGTGTGTCGGAGCAATGTCGTTTAGTCGATATACAGGGTGTTCGGGATAAATTTGACAGTTTCGTAAGGAAAAAGAAAATCTTCTTTGTATCTATTAAATTTAATGAATTGACAAAAAAACATTACAGGCAGAGTTAATTACAATACTATCAACAAGATTTACTCAAAATAACCACCATTAGCATCGATCACAGCTTCAATTCTGCTTCGGAACCTCGAACAAGCTGATGCTACAGTCTCCCTGGGAAGGGCCGCAAAAACTGTTTTAATTTTATCCATTAACTGGGCTTTTGTATTACTGGAAGTGCGATTGGTGTCTTTTTCAACTGCGCCCCATACAAAATAATCCATGGGGTTAAAGTCTGGGGAGTTTGGAGGCCAAACATTTGGACTGGTGAAGTCGTAGAAATTTTCAGACAACCATTTTTGACTTTTCCCAGAGGTGTGGCAAGGGGCCGAATCCTGCTGCCATACATACGGCCTACCATTGGCTACCCTTGTTATCCAGGGCTTGACTACAGTTAGCAACTCCACGAACAAAGCCCGAATTCCAATGCCAGGGTTCTTCAACACCTGTTCCTGCAGATTTGCGAGGAATTCTGCTGTACGAACGCAATCAGATCGTCTGCTAGGGATCTTTCTTCTTGCTACATCCTCGTAGTCACCATTGCAAGTCTCTAGTTCATGCCTGATTGTTTTTACTGTATTCAGGGAGCATTGGGCAGCAGTCGTAATATCCTTATTTTGATGGCGGGCACGAATCATCATGATACAAGTTATTCTCTTCCATGATTCAGGTGGGTTCCAGCTATCCATCCTTTCTGACATCTTGTATATGAATGAAGAAGGGTCCAAACTTTTAAATGAAGAGAAGTGTGTGTTAATACATGTAACTTACGGAAAAATATAATTAATTATAAATATGTCAAATTTATCCCGAACACCCTGTAGTTTGTTTGCTGTTATCCTGAATTTGCTGTGTAGATAATTTGTATGGCTATTCCAACTTTGATCAGCATTGAAGTGCAGTCTGAGATAACGTGCTGTTTTCACCTGTGTGATATTTGTGGGTTTAGGATCTGTGCTTTGTGTATAGCAGGATGGATGTTGGATAGTGAGTAATTTTGTTTTGATGGGTAGGGTCTTAGGGTTTTTTAATATAATTAGCTTCGTTTTTTCATTGGCGTTGTTGTGAATGGATACTATGCCCGTGTCGTCTGCGTATTGGAAGATTTTACTTTTTTAGGGGAAGATGGATAATATCGTGTGTGTGTGTGTGTGTGTGTGTGTGTGTGTGTGTGTGTGTGTGTGTGTGTGTGTGTGTGTGTGTGTGTGTGTGTGTGTGTGTGTGTGTGTGTGTGTGTGTGTGTGTGTGTGTGTGTGTTAAACAGAATGGGAGATAGGACAGCTCCACAGGTTACTGGTATCTCTTTACTGTGCGCTGATCATATACGTGCGATGTGCTTTCTGTTTTTCATGTATGTTTTGAACCACTGGAGTAGACGACCTCCGATTCTGATATGTGTTAGTTTCTTCAACGAGGTTTTGTGTGTTAGTGTGTCAAACGCTTTTGTTAGGTCTATAAAAAAGACTAATACTATGCTATTTTTATCTAATGCAGGGTTTATTAGAATGAATTCAGGTCTCTGAAATCTTCCAGGAGTGATGGTGTTCCTTTATTTTTTTGAAAGCTATATTGATTTTTTGGGATGATTCAGAATTTTTTAATATATGTGGAGAGTTTGAGATACACAATGCGCTCCGTGATTTGGTTGATTAGAGACAATGTAACCATGGGTTTGTAACTGCTCATAATGTTTATTTTTCCATGTTTAATGGTAGATGGCGGACGGGATCATATGCTCATCCTACATCATCACAACTGCTCTAGCTGTCAGATCAGAAGGATCAAAGTTCCAAGTCGTCGTTTATTTATTTATTGTTTCAAAATCTTCCCTTATATTCTCTCTCAATCTTTTCCGTGGTCTTCGCCTTTTCCTCACTTTTCATTTCATCCGTTGCTCCTGGTATTCCTTCTAAATTATTCTCATTATGTGTACAAACCACTTCAATCGGAAGCGGTTTAGACACATAATGAGCAAGCCTTTCTTCAACACTTTATGGTTATATAAGTAGGCTACTCATACTGTAATAAATAATAATAACTGTATGGCCGGCGAAATCTTCCTCAATATCTGCTGCTCTAAACCTTCATCGCCAGAAAATACACTTATCAAATATTTAAATTTTCAATTACTCTTCAAGACTTATCGATTAAATTTGACATCCCACAAAGTCCAGCCCCACGTCCGAGTATAAAGGTCACATGTGAGGCGATAGTGGAATTAGCGGGAGATGCCTGATGGAAGAAGATTCATTAGGAACCATGGGCAGTTCCTAATGACCCAGATGAAACTGCAAAGGACACAGCAAGCCGGCAGCGAATTTATTTACAGCTGCAAAGAAACAAAGAGATAATTCATCATTCTGTTTAATTGACAGTTTGGCAACAAAATGGATGGTCTGTGAATGCATATTGAGGTGGGATTAGTTTTAAGGGCGATGATTTCGATGACTGATTCGGGAATACCTTTATATTGCTGAACATGCGCTCCTGTTTCCGTTGCTGGCTTATCCTTATAGCATTCTTTGGCAAGGATTTTATTTTCTTTATTTTATTTATTTTATTGTCTTTATTTTCTTTAGTTGTGGAATAGTGCGTGTAGATACTTTCTTGATGTTCAAAAAAATTCGCAGAAATTATTCTAAGTCGGAGGATATCAGCCGCGGATAATTTAGCGCTGTAGCTTAAATGTTGATCCTTTTACAAACAGGAACGTGGACAATACAATGTTTTCGTCGCATCCACTTGTAGAGAGAGAGAGAGAGAGAGAGAGAGAGAGAGAGAGAGAGAGAGAGAGAGAGCAGCATCGAAAGAATATAAAGTGCTGTTAGAAGATAAATTATATTTCTTGGGAATAGCGTACTGGAGAACTTGCTTTGTGCATTTCAAGAAATATGAAAATGAAAATGTCGGATATACGTTTTGTACGTAGTAGAATTTTTTTTGAAGATTTATTTATTTAATTTTATCTTAGCATTTTGATCGATATAAGATTTTCTTTGTTTGCTTTTTTATGTGTGGGTAGGATTTATTGACACAGCCTGGATGTATTTGTTGTTGCTGATTAGGAAAATTGGCCAAAGCAACTCAGGTAGTAAGGACATTGTATCACACATGTAAATTGCACTTGTCCTTTTTAGGCAGGTCGCCTGTTTTATGGGACGTAAAAGTCATATCAATCTGGTAAAAATTTATAACATTTAAAACATTTTGATGATATTCTTCTTCATCTATTATAGCAGGAATATTTATCGTCTTTGGATATAATTATATCATGATATAATTATATCATTTTGATATAATTAAATAATTATATCAAAATGAATTTTTGGAGTTTTTGAAAGATAAATATTACCTTAGGCAGCACGTAACGGAGGGTACACGAGGATCAAGAGTATTGGATTTGATCATCTCATCAGATGATGGTATTATAAATGAGGTGTCAAATCTTCCACCAGTTGGTGAGAGTGACTACGAGGTGATCACGTGCAGGGTGACCAGTCATTCGAGGACGTCTGTTAGAAAGGGATATATGTGGAATTATAAGACTGGTAATTACGAAAAGCTCAGGAAACAGCTTGCGATAATAAATTGGAAAGAGGAACTGGATGGAAAGGATATCAATGCTGCTTGGGCCATACTCAAGAACTATTTGGCGGAGGCAATATCAGAGTGTATTCCAAGGGTCAAGAGGGTAAACAGCGTGGGTGTAAAATGGATGAATCAAGAGATAAGGTATGCAATATGGAAGAAGAAGGTATTATGGAAGAAACACAAAATGAGTATATATAACAACCAGTTGCATGAGAAGTACAAAGAGCAGGCGAGGAAGGTGACTAGCTTGATAAAGGTAGCAAAAATGCAGTATGAGCAGCAGTTAGCTAGAGCGGCCAAAAAAATCCTAAGGAATTTTTTCGATATGTCGCCAGTAGAAGAAAGAATGATTATGGTAGAATGGGATTGATTGGTGAAAACGGAGAAATGATAACCGCTGCTGAGGATATAGTTGAGATATTTAGTGAGCAATTTCTAAAGGTATTTCATTCTTGCGAATGTGACATCATGCAGAACTTGAAAGCAATGGGAGAGGAGGAGGAAGAACTGTTAGTAAGTGAACAGGAGGTATATGAGGAAGTGAATAGACTTGATGTAAATAAGGCTGTGGGACTTGATGCTATTTCACCACGTGTCTTGAGGGAATGTGCCAGAGAGTTAACAACAGCTTTTGTATATCTTTTCAACATGAGTCTCTCACTGGATCAAGTTCCAAAAGAGTGGAAAGAGGGTAAAATTGTTCCAATTCATAAGGGAGGTGATAAGAGTAAGGCTTTGGATTATAGACCAGTCTGTGTGTCTGGAGTTGTGGTCAAGGTATTAGAGAAGTTAGTTAGGAATAAAGTTCAGAATTGGGTTGACAACAGAAAAATACTCTTTGGTGGCCAGCATGGATTTACTAAAGGAAAATCGTGCTTTAGCAACCTGCTTACTTTTTATAATAAAGTGACAAATGCGTTGGATAAGGGTATTGCATATACAGTGGTATATTTAGATTTTGCAAAGGCGTTTGATAAATTGCCACATCACAAGCTGGTAATTAAATTGGAACCGATGGGGCTGAACAGTAAATTGGTTCACTGGATTGGAGATTGGTTGTCTGATAGGTATCAGCGAGTTGTCTATGGAGGAGCGATATCCCAGAAGAGGAAAGTTACTAGTGGTGTACCTCAAACGTCTGTTTTGGGTCCATTGCTATTTAATTTGTATGTAAATGATATCTGGAGAGGTCTGAATGGTGATGTGCAGTTGTTTGTAGATGATGCAAAGTTGGGCAGAGCTATCAGGAGTAGTGTGGATGCTGTAGCTTTGCAAGAGGACTTCAATACACTGTCTGAATGGGTAAATAAGTGAGGATGTCAATTCAATGTCTCAAAGTGTAAGGTTTTGAAATTTGGGAAGCAGAGATGGGATGTAAAGTACACAATCGGTGCGAATATCTTGGAAGAGGTAGAGGAAATGAGAGATCTGGGAGAGATTGTAGACAAGGACTTAAAATTTCGGGGACATGTTACTAAAATAGTGAAGACAACACAGCAGATAATGGGAATGATGCGGAGGACATTGATTTGTAGAAGGATGTTATGGTTCCTTTGTATAAGGCTTTGATCAGGCCACATATGGATTACTGTGCACAGATCTGGTCACCTGGTTTTCAAAAAGATGAAATTTCGTTGGAAAAAGTTCAGAGGCGATTGACTAAGGTGGTTTCTGGTCTCTGGAATGTAGAGTATGAAGACAGATTGACAAAATGCAATTTGCAGAAATTGGTGGATAGAAGGAGGAGGGGGATATGATTGAGACATATAAGCTGTTGAGTGGTTATTACCAGATTAACGTCGGGGAGGTTTTGCACAGAATGGGTGAGGATAGCAGGAGAACAAGAGGTCATTCCTGGAAGCTGTATAAGGAGGGTGTGAGCAAGGGAGTGAGGAGCAGGTTTTTTGCATGGAGAGTGGTGAGTGATTGGAATGCTTTGCCCGAGAGTGTGGTGTGTATATATATATATATATATATATATATATATATATATATGATAAACTGTGTATATATATATATATATATATATATATATATATATATATATATATATATATATATATATATATATATATATATATATATATATATATAGATATATAGATAGATAGATAGATAGATAGATTATATATATATATATATATATATATATTCGTGTATATATATATATATATATATATATATGATAAACTGTGTATATATATATATATATATAGATAGATAGATAGATTATATATATATATATATATATATATATTCGTATATATATATATATATATATATATATATATATATACGAAGAATATCATCAAAATGTTTTAACGAGATGATTGATATGATTTTACATCCCTCGTTTTGAGGGACATAAAATCATATCAATCAAGTGTCAGTCTACTTCCAACACACCAATCAAACCCATAAATAAACAATAACTAACCAGTGTCATGCTAAGATAAGCTTAATAAAAAGCTTCGAAAATGCAAACTAAGACATTAGATGTCAACTGGGATCAAAACTATGAACAAAATCCATTTATTAGAACTACAGCATTTAAATGCATTAAAAATAAATAAATAAGTGCTTTAAAGCAAACGTTGTAAATAAATAAATAAATAAATAAGTTCAAGTTCAGGAATCATGTGGCAAAGATTGCAAATACAACTCAAAAGATAATTGTAATGCAGAAACAAACGTCCACGTGTAAAGAGAAGGATGTTATTTTGCCTCTTTACAAGGCCTTGATAAGGGACATGGTCAACTGGGCGACGGACAACTGGACGACGGTCAACTGGGCGATGGCCAAATGGGCGACAGACAACTGGGCGACTGAATAAAAGATGAAATATGCAATTCTATTCTGTTGGTCTATTACCAGGTAAAAATGAGTTAAAAGAACAGTATAAACAAAAAAATCGAAAAATCTTGCTTATAATTAAGTTTATTTAAGTTTATTTTTATTGTGTAGAATTACGAATTGTATTGAAGTTATATTGAAATTTCCCATAGAATTACGGTATATACATAAAATTTGAAAAATCTCGCTTATAATTAGTGTAGTGGTTGAGACAGTTGTGGGTGTCCTCCCGCGATGAGTCCTCGGACTCCTTGGAGGTGTCAGGAATAATAACAATAATAGTAATTAACCACCTTACCGGCCATTATGGATCAAATACACGTCCTCATACGCTTCGTATCCATCATATATTTCAATGTAATATCAATGGTATTGTAATTTTAATATGCACTTCGTATCCATGATAATTTTGACGTCTATAGACATCTTGGCCGGTAGCGTAGTTTTAAGTTTATTTTTATTGTCTGAAGAAGTATTTCTGAGCTTCACTGCGTAAGGTGTCTTGTTTGGCAATTTATCATTTGGGCGTTTTGTGTGCGTTAATTTAGTCTAATACGCATTCGCAAGATATTTTGACTACTATTAAACAGTAAGACTAGTTGTTTCTTTATTACATCGTTTCCGATATTTGTGTCAACGTTACAGTTACCACGTGCAAAAGAACAAGTTTCAGTAAATAAAAGGTATGTATTCAAAATTTATAATCTTAATCGTATACTAAATTGTATACGGACATCTAAATTAATTTAAATAAATTTCAAACTCTTGATTATCTCTCAAATGAAACAAATTGCTAAGTACAATTTTACAGAAGTATAGAAATATTTCACTATTGATATAATTAAGAATATTTTTTCATTATGAAAAAATTCTTAATTATATCAATAGTGAACACGTTTTTTTTAAATTTTATTTTTATATTTATATTTCTTGTTTCTATTCTTCAGAAATGGATAATTCAAGAATATTAAGTTAAAGAGACAAGTAAAAATATGCTTGGAATGGGTATTTTTATGTTAAAGACAAGATTGATAAGAAAGATTCAATTCAATTTTGGCGATGTGAAAATAAAAACCAAGGAAGCAAAGGTAGAATCTGGACAAGTGCCAGTGATGGATCACTAATTTCTGAAAAACAGGAACACACATGTAGCAGTTCTGGAAATGCGGCCAGAGTAATAACGCAAGAAGTTAGTACAACAGCCAAAAAATTAGCGGATACGACAATGAGCAACCCATCACAAATCAGAACTCAAGTTCTACAAAATGTTTCTTCTGCGGTAGAAGGAATGCTTCGAAATCACAGCAGTCTGTGCAGAAATATTCAAAGAAGATTAAAAAATTTAAAATCCCCAATTAATCCTGATTCTAGGGAAACAATAATTATTCCTGAAGAATACTTAAATTATGAATTCAGTCCATCACAATTTGAACGTTTTTTATTGGCTGATTCTGGATCAGAACAGGTCGACCCCAAATTTTAAAAAATCTGCTACCACATTTTATTTTCCCAAGGGAGTACATGATGCTGTTTTAGCCCTATCTAACTTTTGGAGATGATCGTGAAAGCCATGCAGTGTGGAGCCAAAGCAGGAATGAATTATTTATGGATTGCACATTTTTACTTTCTCCCCCTCTTTTTGCTCAAAGTTTTGTTATTTTGGCTAGAAAGGATGGAGGTCCTGTTTTCCCTGTTTTATATTGTTTATTACCTAATACGACTCTTGAAACATACACAAAATTATTTTATATGATACATGAAATGATTACTAGATCCCGAAAATATAAATGTTGATTTTGAAATTGCCATTCATCAAACGTTACGTATAGTATTTACACAAGCTAACATAAATGGTTGCTTTTTTCATCTAGTACAAAATCTTCGTAAGCATTTAGCTTCATGCAGTCTTTTAACCAGATATAATTCTGATGTGCAATTCGCTTTAAATTCAAAAATGATCACTTCGCTTGCTTTCGTTCCAGAACGAGATATTTTTTACGCTATTTCTGAACTTGAGAATCATTTATCCAATGAATTTTAACCAATTTTAGAATGGTTTACGAACACATACATAGGTCATCTAAGGAATAACAGAACCAGAGCTCCACCGATTTTTCCCTCAAACGTTTGGTCTGTGTACCAAAGAACAATAAATGGAAGCGATAGGACAAATAATTTTGCGGAAGCCTGTCTTCGAAAGCTGCAATTGAGCTTTGGCAGCAGCGCAAGTCATCCAAATTTATGGATTTTTATAAATGGACTACAAAAAATTCAAAAAACATACGATGTTGATTATGAAAGAGCAGTAGCAGGTTTTCAACATCAGCACAAACGTAGATTACGATGAAGCTGACCAAAGAATTTTGAAAAAAGTTATTAATTACGATAGGGAAAATATAATAGAATATTTACGTGGTATTGCATATAACTATAATATGAATTAATAAATTTAAAAAAATTGTTTTGAATTTCATATACTTTTTTTGTTTTAGTGTATATATGTAACATTTGTAAATATGCTTATTAATTACAAAATAATATTAATAAATGAATTAAAAAACTATATATTTTCTTTATTTTAATACTGTGCAATTATACCTTTTCATTTTTAAATCATTTTTGGACCACTCTTTTTAACCATCTCTTTCTTAAACGATCCTACAAATTTTGATATATGATATAAAGGAAAATATATAATATAAATATTTATTAACTAGCTGACTCATTTTTTTGTATGGGAAATTTCAATATAACTTATATACAATTCGTAATTCTACAATAAAAATAAACTTAATTATAAGTGAGATTTTTCAAATTTTATGTTTATACCATTCTTTTAACTCATTTCTCAAAAAATATTATTTAAATTTACCTGGTAATAGATCAACAGAATAGAATTGCATATTTGATCTTTTATTCCGTCGCCCAGTTGTCGGGTACCCCTTGATAAGACCTCACTTGGACAATTGTGTGCTGGTCTGGTCTCCTCGTTTCCATTGTGATTATGATATACTGGAGAGAGTGCAAAGGAGGGTGTTAAAATGATATCAGGATTGTCGAATACTGAGCATGAAGACAGATTAAGATTTTGTAGACTGCATACACTAGCAAACAGGAGAAAGAGGGGGTGATATGATTGAGACTTACAAACTTCTGAAAGGGTCACAAGAGGACATCCTTGGAAGCTGAGAATGAAGGCTGACAAGAAGGGTATGAGGGCTAGAGTTTTCTCTCAGAGGGTGGTGAGTGATTGGAATTACTCCATACTTCAAGGATATTATTTTTCTCCAGTTTTTATGTCACTTCTATCATCTCTAACTCATTTTATAACACTATTTCCTCCATTTCTTCAACAGCCTCGAGAATATCTTGCCACCTTCTTGATATTTATTTTCTATGTTCTTACCAAAGTCTTCCCATGACTTTTGTATAGCTAGTTTAACACAGCGTTTACCTTTCTTACATTTGACTCTGTATTCTCTGAGAGTACAAACTGACTTATTTGCCAGGAACTTTTGACATGCTTTGTTCTTTTCCTTCACTGCCTCTTTAACTTCCTGTGTCAACCATGGAGTTCTGATTTTTCTATCCTTGCAGACAACCTCGCCACATGTCTCTCTCTCTCTGGCTGAATCAATCAGTTTTCTTCAAGGCTTGCCACTGAATCTCCAAGGTTTGGTTCCTGTTCTAAACTCTCATTTTTCCTCAATAATCTTTGTACAGGGTGGCCATAAAATAACTTTCCCTCTTTAGAGGCATCTGTAGCTAAAACCAATTAACGGAATGAGACCAAATTTTATATTGAGACTTTTGAAGGCATGGGGAGATGATTTCGGCGAAAAAAAAAGATTTATACTAAAACTCGGCGATAGGGAAAATTTTGGCGCTGGCAGAGCCGAAAACAAGCGGATAATGACATTAAAGGCCGATAAAATGGAATAATAACATTTCAACGGTGTAAGCGACAGCTGCGTCACTCATTCCAGCTGGATATGTGGCGTGTTAGAATGATAATAATAATAATTAAACTAAAAGAACAACTTGCCAGAGGCACAGAAATTAATGTAGTGATTGAACTCACTGGAAATAATGTTTTATTCATCAGAATCAGGGTCCCCTGGACCACATACACGATTTTCAATGTGCTGACCTTTGTGTACAACAAACTGCATACGATGTGCGACATGCTCTACAGCTGAGCATTGGTGACGCTGCTGTCAGGTATGCACATTAAAATTTGCATAATCCTTTTTACCTGCGTTTACTGCAAATATTTGACTGCTTTCGGCTCCGCCTGCGACAAATTTCCCCTATCGGCGACGTTTGGTACAAAACCTTTTTTTTTTTTGCAGAAATCATCTCCACATGCCTTTAAAAGTCTCAATATAAAATTTGGTCTCATTCCGTTTATTGGTTTTAGCTACAGATGCCTCCAAAGCAGAAAGTTATTTTATGGCCACCTTGTATATTTTAGTCTACAGTTCATATCTGAGAGCTGCTCAACTTTTATTTGCTTTAAAACTTTCTTACGTGTTCTTCTTTTCAAAATTCAATTCAATAAGGATAAAACTGAGCAGGATAAAATTGAAATTCAATTTTATCCTGATCAAGACTAAATAGTTATCACTTCCAATTTCAGATCCTCTGTACACTCTGGTGTCCTGCACCAGGGAGAAAATATCACTATTGACAATAACATAGTCAGTGACTCTTTTCTTATTCCTCGCCTCTTCTCTCATGTGTATTTGTGCACATTTTGATGTTGGAACATTGTGTTAGTAATAACCAGCCCACGTCCTGAGCAGAAATCCAACAAGTATTTGCCATTATTATTAGCTTTGCTCTTTTCTCCAAATTTTCAAAATATTTTTGTATGTCTGACAATCATTTCCTACTCTGCTATTTAGATCCCCAACAAGGACCAACTTTTCCTTTTTCATTGTGTCAGTTGCTTTCTCTAAAGCCCCAAAAAATTCCTCCATTTCTACCTTAGTAGAAAAAAAAATTCATCTAATACTATCATATCCTGTACACCCCTTAACGGTATATGGCAGGAATTTGATGATGATGATGATATTTTCCTAGCATTCTGTACTGAAAAAAAAAATTATATAGATAGATAATCGTGTAATCTATCCTGTGTAACTGAACTATAACTGATTGTAAACTATTACTAAAATCGTTATTACTACTAATAACACACGAATCGTTGTACTATATGACTTGCGCACTGCGCAATGTATGGGATAAATTGGAATCTGAATTGCACCTCATGTGAATATGTGTAGTATTATCTCTTAAATTGTATGTAATTATATTAAATTGTATGTATATGTATGTAATTTATTTTAAAAGATAATGAAGTATTATTTGACATTTAAAAAAATTTCTTATTATTATAATTATATGGGCATCTCCATGGATATGTAGACTCATTGCAGGAGGTCCAGTAATATTTCACTAAGCAGTACCCATCATTCGCACAATACCTCTCATACTTCAAATTCATTCATCGACAAAAAGCACTCCTGACTAACTCCAGCATCCTATTCCAATCAATTAACTTTTCAAGCGCAAAAAACTAGTCTTCATGCCCTTGCTAACTACACTCACTCAATTTCCAGGAATGTCAATGATCCCAATAGTCTTTCTACATTAATTGATTCTGGGAAAAAATTCCCTCTGTATTATTTCTATAAAACCTTTTAAGTAACTTATATGTCTCTATGATATCCCTCCCTTTTCCGCTTTATCAACAAATTTTTGTAAGCCAGAAATCTGCAATCTATTCTCATAAGGAGCTTTCTATAAATCTGCCGCCAAATCCGTACGTTTCTTAATTTTCTGCAGTACAATTCCATGAATATGGTGCACCCAGCTGGCAATTTTTTTATCCAAAAGCGCTTAACTTTACGCATTGCCACTAACTGACAGTCATTCTCCCTTGTGTACACACCTTTAGTCTATTTAAATCGCCCTGCAAGTCTCTAAATCTTTTTATTAACTATTGTTTTTATAATACCAGCAACCAATTGAATATTTCCCCTCAAACGATTTCTTATATCTATTACACCACTAGTCACAGGCATTCTCCTGGACTTCGCTCCTCCATAAACTACTCTTATGTCTATCATCAGCAAGTCTCCTATTCCGTTATCAGCTTCATAATTCAAACCGATTTGCCCTAATTTATGAAGCAGGGTTCCGTACGATCTCCTGTGAAAATCCTTTGAAAAACTCAGCAGTATCATCGTATAACTATTCCCCATTAAAATAGCTGTTACTTTATTATAAAAAGTAACGTTTTTATTATAAATAAAAAGGCACCGACCATGCTGAAAACCATGCTGTCCCCCATTTAGTATTCCATTCCTGAATTTTGACTTTAACCAACTCCTCCAATAGCTTGACCACCAATCCTTACATGCTGATCGGCCAATAATTTACACATAATTTACTGTCTTGGAGTTCCCTTTATGCAATTGAACTATTTTTCTTTTTCTTTCACTCCCATGGGACTCTACCAAAGCTAAGATGATTAAAATTAAACAGTCTGTACTAAGGCCCTGTTAGTTTCCTAGCCCATTCCCGTAATATGCGATCTCATCTAATCCCATAGCTGCATTTGCAAAAAAGGTCTGTAATATCCTACACTACTCATCTACCTCTGTTTCCACATCAGTATACATCTCGGCCTGGATGATATACCTTTGCAGAGTGATCACTCAGTAACTCTACTACTTCGTCTAGTTCCTGCATACCATCAACTCTCAGAATTATTCTACCACGGTCATGCCACCATTCCCCTTGTATTACTTGCCACATATATTGAAGGAGTTCTTTGGTATTATCCTCGACTTCCTCACCCACTTTCCTACCGTACCTTGATTCTGCGTTCCTTACAATACTGAGTCTGTGATTTATACTTTTCATGAGCTTGCTGATCACCTTTCTCTTTAAATCCGCCCAAGAACTTTTTTTTCAACACTTGCTTGATGAAAAATTCTTATTTGATTTATCCTCCTGATTCTTCGTATCCATTTCGTTACTACTTCCTTCAAACACTCCTTGCACCATTCCCCTTGTATTACTCACATGCTTCTCCTGCAGTTTCTCATCTTCAAAAAAGGAATGTATCCTTTCTTACATAAAAAGTCCAGACATTTTGCCACCCATCAGGTAAAGACCACATCATCACTCTTACCAGATGGCAGCAATTGGGTCATGTTGGTTGCATGCGAATCCTCCGATGAATTCTCTAGATCCCTCAACGTCTTCTCTTCCATCACAATGCTGCCTCGGATAATCATTCTCTGGAAGCCGCAAAAATTCCACTTCCTTCCGTCCATGTGATATTCTCCCAATTCTAATCTATAGTTAAAGTCCCCTATAATAATTACTAGCCGTACACTGTTTCGTTAAATAATCAAATGAAATATTCCATGCAATTTATAAATTATCAGCGTAACAAGAAAAGTGTGAACTTCTTCATGATCGCAAACAGTTCAACCGACAAAGATTTCAAAACTCTCTCTCTCTGTGTCGACACACACACACACACTAATACATACATGAAGCATATGTTTAAACACTCAGACTATGAACTAGCCAAAAATTACTGGATTTTCTCAGAGATAAAATTACACGAATGCAAAACCATGTTCTTCAGTATCGTATGTATAGTTTTAATCAGAAGAAACTATATGTTACAATACGGATATACGGCGGGGGGGGGGGGCACTGAAAAGTTCTCATAAACACTTACAAGAAAAATTATATTAAATCAACTGATATAACCACAAGAAAGAACATAACCTAAAACCCTTCAACCCCCATGTTTCATCAAATCGTAATAATTTGTTTTATTCCTTTTAGGTTATATAAGAAGACATGAAATTAATTAATTTTTGTTCTAGGTGTTAATCAGAATTTTTCAGCCCCCCCCCTCGTACATTCCCGCACCAAACAGGATGTACAACACTCTGCTTCATGCTTCATATATAACATCGAGCCTGCTTCCTGTACTACTATTTGGAATTTGAATATCGAATTACAAGAGCATTGCCAAGACTTCAATATTCTGTATCTGCTTCTTAAAAAAAAAAGAGAAAAAAAAAAAAAAAACAGCAGCACATACTTCACAATATCAACATAAACATCGAGAGGACAGTACAGTCATTGCTTTGGATAAAGAGAAATAAAACCATGTCTACTGGAATCAATCGCACTTAACCACAAACAATGCAAGTGTACTAAGCTACATTTTTAAAAAATGCATAAATAAAGATTTTTTCTTTATTTATTTAAAAGTTGAGTTAGACTACGGGTTTTTCATCTCGAAACAGATATTTTTTGAGTCAGAATCTGCCCATTCACTCGCATGGAGGTGGCTGTGTTTCTTGTTGGTGGTGGTTTAGTTTGTCTGCGCATCACGAGCAGAACACACTGCAAGGTGTCGAAGGTTAATCGTAATGACGAGTATAAAAAAGTAAAAACGGGAAAAAAATAATATCCGTGTGTACGCAGTGATAGGTACACGAATTTCTGAGAGCAAATACTTTCGAACATGAACTATGTTAAAAGTAATCAAGAAACCGTTTGAACAATGGAGTCTCTCAGCATGTTCAAAGATGAAAATTACGCCATACTTGCCTGATGTTGAGAGACTCGCTCAAGGAGTTCAGCAGCAAAAGTCAGATTAATTCGTACCTAATTGGATGTTTTTGCATTTTTTCAGTATTAATATATATGTTAAAGATACCAAGAAATTTTATAAACTTGGTTTTAATCCTATTTTCCCAAGTAAGCAAACAAGCAAGTAAGCTAAGTTTGAGCCTGAAGCGTTTTCAGGTCTGAGGCAACTCGTGGTCAAGGTGGTATATATATATATATATATATATATATATATATATATATATATATATATGTTAAAGATACCACGCTATTTTAAACCTGGTTTTACTCCATTTCCCAAGTAAGCAAACAGACAAACAAGTCAAGTTTGCGCCTGCACGTATTGCGAGTCTAGTTGACCCTCAAAGTGGTGCAAGTCAAGGCAACTCGTGGTAAAGGTAGAATAATTATGCTCTGATCACTATTCTTAATATTTACCCTTAATGCACAGCCTATCTCCTTGAGGAGATATGATGCTATGTATTAAAGGAAAGGGCCAATACCCAGACCGGTTTCGACCTTTATTGAGGTCTCATCAGTGGGAGCCAGGCTAGAAATACCAAGATTTTAGTAATACAGAGCTTGTTACAGCATTTTTCGGCAGGATAGGAAGGGAAATTTTAGTAGCGATGAATAGAACTTATAAGGGGGCAAATCAAGGTGGCACAGAGAGGAAAAGAAGATGCACATTGGAATCGATACCATATCGAGAAAAAAGGAGGCTTTTTGTCATTTGCTTACTTGGGAAATGGAGTAAAACCAGGTTTAAAACAGCTTGGTATCTTTAACATTTATTATCCCCAAGGAAAAATACTTTATACATTGATATCTCATCCGGAGATTTTTATTTAATAAGGTTAAAACACCTTATGGTAACTTGTTCTAGTAAAATACTTATAAGCTCTGTATTACTAACGTCTTAGTATTTCTAGCCTGGCTCCCACTGATAAGACCTCGATAGGGGTCGGAACTGGTGGGGGGCTGGCTTGGAGAGGCTCTGCTTGGAGATAGGTTTTTGCCTGTCTCTGAGTAGGGCCACCGCTGAGATTATGGCTCTGGCTGGTGGTGGAGTGAGCCTGCCACTGGTAGAGCCAATGCTGAGAAGTTCTCGGTGACGGGGTGAGCCTGTCACTGAGTGGAACAACGCTGAGTTGGACGGTCTTACGGCCACTAGGGAGTGGTTTAGGGATGGGTTTTGCCTTAAGGGAGCAATTTGAGTCTCTTGGGAAAGTGTTTTCCGACCCCTTGCCTTTAGGATAAATATTAGGAATAGTGATCAGAGCTTATTCTACCTTTACCATGAGTTGCCTTGACTTGCCCTACTTTGAGGGTCAGCTAGACTCGAAAAACGTGCAGATGCAAACTTGACTTGTTTGTCTGTTTGCTTACATGGGAAATGGAGTAAACCCAGGTTTAAAATAGCTTGGTATCTTTGACATTTATCATACCCAAGGTAAAATACTTTCTACATTTATATCTCATCCGGAGATTTTTATTTAATAAGGTTAAAACACGTTATGGTAACTTGTTCTGGTAAAATACTTATAAGCACTGTATTACTAAAATCTTGGTAATTCTAGCCTGGCTCCCACTGATGAGACCCCAATAAAGTTCGAAGCCGGTTGGGGGCTATTATGAGTTCGCTCTCTTAAGGTTTTTGCCTTAAGGGAGCAATTTGAGTCTCCGGGGAAAGTGCTTTCCGGCACGGCCCGGTGAGGGGCTTTGTCGGTGAATGCTTTTCTTCGGAATATGAGCGGTTCTGCTCGATGATGGTGGTGGGTGGAAGGCCATCACTGAGTGGAGCCAACCCTGAGATGGACGGTCTTTCGCCCACTATTGAGTGGTCTAGGGATCGTCCGAATTTTTAGAGACGGCTTAACTTATTCAAAAGGTCGAAACCGGTTGGGGGATTATTATGAGTTCGCTCTCTTAATTTTTTTGCCTTAAGGGAGCAATTTGAGTCTCCGGGGAAGGTGTTTTACGATACGGCCCGGTGAGGGGCTTTGTCGGTGAATACTTTTCTTCAGAATATGAGCGGATCTACTCGGTGGTAGTGGTGGGTGGAAGGCCATCACTGAGTGGAGCCAACACTTGAGTGGCCTAGGGATCGTCGGAATTTTTAGAGACGGCTTTACTTATTCATAAGGTCGAAGGCGGTCTGGGTAGTGGCCCCTTGCCTTTAGTGCATAGCATCATACATCTCCTCAAGGAGATGGGCTGTGCATTAAGGGTAAATATTAAGAATAGTGATCAGAGCTTATTCTACCTTTACCATGAGTTGCCTTGACTTGCACTACTTTGAGGGTCAACTAGACTCGCAATACGTGCAGGCGCAAACTTGACTTGTTTGTCTGTTTGCTTACTTGGGAAAGAGTAAAACCAGGTTTAAAATAGCTTGGTATCTTTAACATTTATTATCCCCAAGGTAAAATACTTTCTATATATGTATATATATATATATATATATATATATATATATATATATATATATATATATATATATGTAGAAAGTATTTTTACCTTGGGTATAAATATGTTAAAGATACCAAGTAATTTTAAACCTGGTTTTTACTCCATTTCCCAAGTAAGCAAACAGACTAAAAGTCAAGTTTGCGCTTCTTGGAGATGTGTTTTGGCATTAAGGGTAAATATTAAGATTAGTGATCGGAGCTTGTTCCACCTTTGCCACGAGTTGCCCTGGTCCTGCACTACCTGTGGGATCAGTTAGACTTGCATCAATTGCAGGCGCAAACTTGACTTTTAGTCTGTTTGCTTACTTGGGAAATGGAGTAAAACCAGGTTTAAAATTACTTGGTATCTTTAACATATATATATATATATATATATATATATATATATATATATATATATATATATATATATATATATATATATATATATATATATATATATATATATATATATATATATGACAGAATGATCATTAACTCGGTTAACATACATAGTTTTATGTAAAATTGAATGACTAGAGCCGAGATTTAAGTAAAAAGGTTTTAATATAAAAACACTACTAGTTTCGGCCTGAAACACCTTCTTCAGGTGACATTATAAAAGAAAGAATAAACACTAAACATTGAGGGTTAAAAGACTATGAACAACGTAGACAGTCTCTATACATAATTAGCATGAAAACGTTGTAGTTGTATTTGATACAATATAAAATTTTAATACAACTACAACGTTTTCATGTTGTCTATGTTGTTCATAGTCTTTTAACCTTCAATGTTTAATGTTTTTTTCTTTCTTTTATAATGTCACCTGAAGAAGGCTGTTACAGGCCGAAACTAGTATAGTGTTTATATTAAAACCTTTTTACTTAAATCTCGGTTCTAGTCATTCAATTTTTCATGAAACTATATATATATATTTTTTTATTTTATTTTATTTTATTTTTTCTGTGTTTCGGGAAGGAAAACCCGTAGTTTCACATACTGAGACCCTACGGCTCTCTATATGTGAGAATTGCTAACTCAACTTATAAATAAATAAATAAATAATCTTTGTTTATTTTTTATGTGTTACAAGACTGATTTACTCGTTTGAAGTACATGTGTTTAGGATTAAATGACTGCGAAACCGAGATAAATAAAACAAATTTTAATGCACGACTAGTTTCGTCTTCAGCAGACTTCTTCAGGTGCAAAAAAATAAAAGAAACAACCAATAAGAACCGTAAAGGAAATAACTCTAACGTAAAGGAAATTTTCCAATGCACAAAAAAGCTTAGCGTATGCATTTCAACGTTAATGTGTTGACATTTGCGTATTTAAAAACATTCTCTCTCTGACTTTATTGTTGGATGTATGCGTGCGCTCACAGTCTCGTGTACACCAATATTGGATAACAGCGAAGTGACAGTCAGATAGGTTATAACTTAGTTTATTATTGAGATGTATGGGATTGAGAATGATTTCTTTAGATTCTACTATCTTTCTCTCTAATTCATCGTAACAGACCTACTCCGTATAGAATCCATTTTCATCATTAACAACAGCAAACTTCCTACCGACAACATATCTTATTAGAACGACAGGCTATTAAAAAACTACAAGATAACAAAGACATCATTATTCTTTCTGCGGATAAAGGAAATGCTACGGTTGTTTTCAACACAGCAGATTATCACAACAATATGCTAGATTTGTTACAATCTGACACTTACTCGATCCTTGAATTAGAACCTACACGCGAACTTCATAATCGCACAAACAACCTTTTGAGAACAACAACAGAATTCCCCAGGAACATAGGTTTATCTCTTCGTTCTCTCCATCCATTAATCCCTCGGTTATATGAATCACCTAAATTCCATAAAGAAAACATTCCTCTACGACCGATTGTCGAAGGGATTGATTCTCCAACCTATAACTTTTCCAAATATCTTGCCAAATCTCTAAAATGTTTCTCCAGTAAGTCATCATCTATTATTAAAAACTCCGTGGATTTTCTCTAGCCTTAAAGATATCACTATTAAGGAAGATATGAAAACTGACCATGATAGATATCACTATCATGGCCAGTTTTAACATAGTCTCCTTATTTACAAATGTTCCAATGTTCCTACAGAAGAAGCGCTTTTGTTATTAAAAAAATAAGTTATCTAAGAAGATTATGGCCTTATTAACTCACTGTGTGCATTCAGGATATTTCTAGTGTAGAAGTACTATCTACAAACAGAATTCTGGTCTAACTATAGGAAACCCATTGTCACCAGTACTTGCTAACATCTACCTCGAAGATTTTGAAGAGAAGGCTCTCTCCTCCTTCCCTTTAAAACCTAAAATTTGTAAAAGATACATAGATGACATTTTTCTAGTTTGGGACCACGGCCATAAATGTCTTAAAAAATTCCTAGACCATATGAATAATCAACACCCAAACATCCAATTTACAGCTGAGTTAGAAGTTAATGGTTTTCTCTTCCTTTTTTGGATGTTAAACTGACCCGTGCAGCGGAGAAATTGAAGATTTCGATTTACAGAAAACCTACCCACACGAACAGATATCGGCACGCTCAGTCTCATCATTATCCCCCACAAAAGTTCGGAATCATTTCGACAATTGGACATCGGGCTCGTTCCCTTCTTTATAACGAAGAAGAACTAAACAAAGAACTTAATATCCTCCGGATTACATTTCAACTGAATGGCTATTACCAAAAAACTATTAACAAATTCTTGTTTAATCCACTCTCTCGCCATAATGAGGATACTACAAGTATTAAAGATAACGTTTCTCTACCTTGCTTCAGCTCCGTCTCTCCCAAATTGGCCAAGGTTCTTCGAAAGTACAACATACGTACTTTATTCGCACCTCTACAGAAATTCCGCTCCTTACTGAGCAGACCTAAACCTGACAATCTCAAGTATCCCGATGTCTACCAGATTTGGTGCGGTTGTGATAAGCCATACTTTGGCCAGACAGAAATCCATTGAGCTACGCATCGAGGAAAATCAGAGAGACATAAGTTCAGGAGAACGCGAGCCAGTGCTCTGTCTAGCCTTGTTCTATTTTCCACAAATTCTAATGAAGAGAACCACACCCATCCAGTACTATGGGACAAGTCTACTAATATTTTCCGTTGTTAGGATGAATTAGAGAGAAGGATAGTATAATCTAAAGATATCGTTCTCAATCCTAAACATCTCAGTAACAATCAACGTTATAACCTGTTTGACTCACTGTGCTGCTATACAATATTGGCGTACACGAGATTGTGAGCGCACGCATACATCCAACAATAAAGTCAGAGAGAGAGAGAGAGAGAGAGAGAGAATGTTTTTAAATACACAAATGTCAACACATTAACGTTGAAATGCATACGCTAACCTTTTTTGTGCTGTTTATAGTTATTTCCTTTACGGTTCTTATTGGTTGTTTCTTTTATTTTTTTGAACCTGAAGAATTCTGCTGAAGACGAAACTAGTCGTGCCATTAAATTTTGTTTTATTTCTTATCGCGGTTTCGCAGTCATTTAAACCTAAAAAACTTACACACACACACACACACACACACACACACACACACACACACACACACACACACACACACACACACACATATATATATACATATATACATATATATATATACATATATATATACATATTGTTGAAATTAGGATTTACTCGGGATGTATACATTTATAAAAATAAATTTAATTGACTAGAACCCGAGAAAGTATAACAAAAACCTTTAATACATCACAACTAGTTTCATCGGTGCTCCGACTTCTTCAGGTGAGAAATAAAAACATAAGATATAAAATAACACGGTAAAAAATGAACTTTACAGCTTAATAAAAAGCAGAATAGTAACAGTCATATTTGAATAGGTGACCGCGTGCTACCGTTGGCATGAGTAGAATGTGGGCGACAGCTAATTTTTGAGCGCCAGTACTGGATTACTGCGCTATGGGAATCGGGTAAATTGTAGCTAAGATTATTGTTTAAATGTGAAGGGTCCAGAACTATTTCTTTTGATTCGATGATTCTTCTTTCGAATTCATCCTTGCAAATATATAAATTAGTAGTGCGTTCCTAATCAACTTGATGTGGCTGTTCTTCAAGGTTAGAGTTTGCCGAGAAAAGGACATGACTGGAAAGGGCGCTCGCTCGTGCTCTACTGTAGGAGATGTCACGTCTATGTTCCTCAAGACGAAGTGAAACAGATTCGTTTCACTTCGTCTTCACCTCCTATAAATTCTTTCAGCTCTAGCGGTTTTAATCGATTCTTTAAAATTAAGAAAGCGTGGAATAATAGAATTGCACTTACATCTTTTTAGAAATACAAGTCTGTTGATGTACAATCCAATCGCTCTGAGATTCTTCTGATATTCTTTGACCAGTGAATTTAATTCCTCGTCATCAGGAAAGTAGATATTTTCAAAATTCATTTTTACTCGGTTGGAATATTATAAAAAAAAGGTTTAATGACTATTACCGAGAGAAAAGATGACAAGATATATTTAACATAATCAAAGAAGTATATAAAAAAATTACAGAGACTTAAAATTGTACTAACAGAACAAGTATAAAAAACAGACTTGTATTTCTAAAAAGATGTAAGTGCAATTCTATTATTCCACGCTTCCTTAATTTTAAAGAATCGATTAAAACCGCTAGAGCTGAAAGAATTTATAGGAGGGCAAAGCTAGATCTTTTATCGGAACGCATTTGTGATACCAAACGTTGTCTTGCTGCTTATTTTTCTAAGAAGACCTATCACGAAACACGTTTTTCTCATTCTCTAGACAGTTCATCTTGGAACCATTTAAAAGAAATTAGCACTCTTAAGGCTTCTAAAATACAGAATTTAAATAAAATAAAACTCATTAGAAAATATGATTCTCTTAAATACAATCAGGATAGCAAAACTTCTCATTTTGACTCTACCTATCTAAAAAAAGTTGTCATCAATAAGTCTTCCCATCAATTATCTTTGGCAGAAGAAAGCATACTTGCTAAAGGTCTCAACTTTGTCACTGCTCCTACATCCATCCCTAGAGAACATCTCTTAACAAAGATAGAAAAGGCAGCTTCTTTATTACCAAACAAAGACGCTAACCTCCTCCGTATGGAAGCAATTTTCTGTATAAATAAAGCTAGACCTCCACCTGACAACATTTCTTACTCTGAAAGGAAAGCTATCAAGTCCTTAAAAGATAATAGTAACATAGTTATCCTTCCGGCAGACAAAGGGAATGCAACTGTCATCTTAAACAAGTCTGATTACCATAATAAAATCTTGGAACTTTTAAATAGTGATACCTACTCAGAAATTGCTAATGACCCAACGATGGAACTACACAATAGAACTAATAATTTATTAAAAACCACCTTAGAGTTACAAAGAAACATTCGGCTTTCTCTTCGGTCACTTCATCCCTTGATACCTCGACTGTATGGTCTCGCCAAGATTCACAAAAATAACTGCCCACTCAGACCTATAGTTGAGGGCATTCACTCTCCCACTTATAATCTCTCCAAATTTCTAGCGAGTTTTCTAAGAAATCTTTCTGGAATTTCTTCTTCACATATTAAAAACTCTGCAGAATTTGTTTCTAAAATGAAGGACATCAAACTTAAAAAAACAGATTTAATGGCCAGTTTTGATATTGTTTCTCTCTTTACAAATGTTCCTGCTCAAGAAGTCCTCGATCTTCTCAAGAACAAATTATCAAAAAAACTCTTTGCTCTTCTCTCCCATTGCATAAAGTCAGGATACTTCAAATATGATAACAAGATTACAAAACTCAGGTCTGACTATGGGCAGCCCACTCTCTCCGATTCTTGCGGATATATTTCTCAACGAATTTGAAGGAAAAGCTATTAACTCCTTTCACTTTAAACCAAGAGTCTGGTACCGCTATATTGATGATATTTTCCTCATCTGGGAAGACAGCGTCAATAACCTCTATTTATTTTTAGACCACCTAAACAAGTGCCATGAAAAAATCTCTTTCACCCTCGAACTGGAATCAGATGACTGCCTTCCCTTTTTAGACCTCAAACTTACCAGATGTGCTGAGAGCATTAAAATTTCAATTTTTAGAAAGCCTATTCATACTGACAGATACCTTCATGCTTCCTCCCATCATTATCCCCCGCAAAAATGTGGTATTATTTCCACTTTAGCCCACCGAGCCAAATCATTACTTACAGAAGAAACAGAAATTGAAAATGAACTCCGTTTTCTTAAAAAAACGTTTATAAACAATGGTTTCTCTCCAAAGAAAATTGACAAATTTCTTTCCCCCAGGCACTCAACTACTTCTGAAGATCCCTCTTCCCCAAGAGCCTTCATCTCCTTGCCTTACATCAGCTCTCTTTCACCAAAACTGG